>NW_021703774.1:61439830-61610213 GCF_005190385.1 Monodon monoceros | reverse complement strand
CTCTCTCTCTCTCTCTCTCTCTCTCTCTCTCTCTCTCTCTCTCTCTCCCTCTCCCTCTCCCTCTCCCTCTCCCTCTCCCTCCCTCTCCCTCTCCCCCTGCCATGAGGATACACTGAGAAGGTGGCTGTCTGCAAACCAGAAAGAGAGCTTTCACAAAAACCTGATCATGCTGGCCACTTGATCTCAGCCTCTAGAACTGTGAGAAATAAATTTCTGTTGCTCAAGCCAACCACACTATGGTATTTTGTTATCACAGCCAGAGCTGGCTAAGAGGGTCCCTCAATTTGGGTTTATCTGATATTTCCTCATAATTACGTACAAGTTTTATATTTTGGCAGAAATACCCCAAAAGTGATGCTATGTTCTTCTAGTGGCATCCTTTCAGGAAGTACACAATGTCAATTTGTCCCAATACTGGGGATGTTTATAAGAGAGTGTATCAGATTTCTCTGCCATAAAATTAACTGACAAGTATTTGATATTAATTAATAAACAATTAACATGTAGTCTGTGTGGAGATAATTCTGAAAATATGTAAATATCTGTTCCTCATCAAGCATTCATTCACTGGTTTTATTTTTATTTATTTATTTATTTATTTATTTATTTATCTTTGGCTGCAATGGGTCTTTGTTGCTGCACACAGGTTTTCTCTAGTTGCGGCGAGCGGGGGCTACTCTTCGTTGTGGTGCATGGGCTTCTCATTCTGGTGGCTTCTCTTGCTGTGGAGCACAGGTTCTAGGAGCACAGGATTCAGTAGTTGTGGCACATGGGTCACTAGTTGTGGCTCACGGGCTTCTCAGAGTACAGGTTCAGTAGTTGTGGTGCATGGGCTTAGTTGCTCTGTGGCATGTGGGATCTTCCTGGACCAGGGCTCAAAACCGTGTCCCCTGCATTGGCAGGCAGATTCTTAACCACTGCGCCACCAGGAAAGTCCCCATTCACTGGTTTTATCATCCACTGATGAATCTTCCCTGAATGAATTATTACTATAATGATTGCAAAATGCTTCTAGTTCCTCATTCCCTCTACACTTAGTTGGCATCTTACTGTGAGGCAGTTTTCCCTTCTCCGCCAATTTTTTCTTTCTTATTTATGCATTTATTTATACCAGTAAGAACTCATGGATTTCTATTTTATTGAGTGGATTGCATATGTCACTATTATTATTTGTTTTGATGCTTGAATTGTCCCAGATTTAACAAGAAGAATCTCCTTTAAGCAGATTCTTATGTCCTTATGACACATCCCTTAATATTCTTTGAGCAATTTTAACTGTCTGGAACAAAAAAAATATCTTCCAGGTTCATTTTGTACTTGTTGTTTTTTACCATATCTGGAATTAGCTATTTATCCAAGGATCATTTCTTTTAGTAGAAGATAGTATTTAGAAACCAAGATCTGGGCACTGGTTATACTCATTGTTAATGGGATATTATAGCTTTTAGGTCCTCACAGGAAATAGAGCTAGAAGTATATGAATACATGCATACAACTTATAAATCTATTTTTAGGTCAATCTACTTGTACAGATTCAAAAACATGGGTTCACACCAATATTTCCAATTCCAAACCAACACCACAGGGTTTTTTTCCAGCCTCTGCTTTTCCATACTTGTAATTCCCTTCTCACATTGTGAGAAATTTGGATTCCATTATTCTCAATATATTTCCTTCTTCAGTCAATGCCCCAGTATGTAAGCAATATTCTGACCATTCAGACTGTTTTCTTGGCCCTGGCCTTGGCAGCCCCAGCCTCTCTGGCTGAGCCATTTGCCCAGTGCCACCAAACACACCAACCACAAAGGTCAAATACTCAGCCCTCGCCATCCTGGACACACTGGCTAACTCTTTAGTACTGCCACCACCAATCATCAGCTAATTCCTCATCCCTAGCTCTGCCAACCATGTTGACTACACCAATCACAAAGATTAAATATTTTAAAAACCTAGATAGTGCTGCCATGCTTAAAATTGTTTAAAAGATATCGGTGGAACAGAAGAGAGAATCCAGAAATAAACCTAAATATGCATAGTGTTTTTGTTCATAATAAAGATGTCATTTCTGATCAGTGAATTTATATGCAATCTAGTCAGTGGGATAAATAAAATAGTGTTGGGGGAATTGAAGAATGTTATGAAAAATAAGGCTGGATTCAAATCTCACTGTATATACCAAAATTAATTACAGATGTATCAAAGATTTTGTATAAAATAAATCTATACAATTCCTGAATAAAGAATGAATGAATTTATATTAAATCCTGGAGTAGAAAAAGACCTTTCCAAGAAAGATATCAAAGCAGTGAGCTATAAGGCAAAACTTTGATAAACTTAACCACACCAAATTTATAAATTTCTCCTTGACAAATAAATAAATACATAAATAAATAAATCCTAAAAATCATTGACAAACTGGGGAAAGATATTTGCAGTATAGGAAAGCAAATAGCTGATATTCTTAATTTTCACAAAACTTTATATAAGTGGACAAAATAAATTCAAATAAAAAAGCTAAATAGAAAAATAAGCAAAGGATAAACAAGTAGTTAGTAAATAAATAAAAGTGTAGATGAACAATGATTTTCAGCCTTACACAAAGGTAACGAAATGAGAACAAAGATGATGGAATGCAATGTTTCTCCCATGAGACTGGCAAGAATGTAGGGTGGCTTCATGGATCCACGGAGGCTGTGAACACCCATAACTTCCTCTGGAGTTGTATGGCACAGCAGCCCTAAGCCTGAGTTGTCGAGCATGAGATACAATCATTCTCATACATTGTTCTGGAATGTTGCCAAAGGGTAAATTTGTCGACTCCTCCTGGAGAAAAATTTGACAATTGATTTCAATATTTAAAATGTAAAGACTCATTAACCCAACAATCCCACTGCTAGTTATTTACCCTAAGGATATACTGGCAAAATATGCCAGAGTATCTCTTCAACTCTTCAGGGATACTCACTGCAGTCTTTTTCATAATAGTGAGAGAGAGAAAAAATGGAACTAACTAAATTGTCTGCCATAAGGGGTTTGTTAAACAAAGTATAGGTACATTCAACTGCTATATTAAAATGCCACAATTAAATAGAATGTGTTCTAAGTGCTGATATGAAAAGATTTCTAAAATTTTTCTATTATGTAAAAAAAACAAAATTTTTAGTAGAAACCTTTTTGTACAAACTATTTTATACAAAGAGATGAATACAGATATGCAGCTATGAAAAGATTTTTTTCAAGGCCATCTGAAACAAAGGCATAGCAGGAAAACAATAGCCTTATTCTAATGTTGACCTCAGAGCTGGGCTCTTTTTGACTGAGAAAGCCTAACAGGAAGTGTCTGAGCAAGGACAGTTTGATTTCTTACAGTTTGAGATACATTTGAGAAATGCCCCGAATTCTGGACGCTGTCTACTCTATCTGGTCTTTTTCTGCTTGAAAACAGGTCAGTTCTTGCCTGGACTCATCTCTCTCATAATTTTTTTAAGAATATAAACAGATAGTTTTATTTTTTAATTTTTTAAATTGAAGTATAGTTGGTTTACAATGTTGTGTTAGTTTCAGGTGTATGGCAAAGTGATTCAGATATTTTTTTTTCAGATTCTTTTCCCTTATAGGCTATTACAAAATATTGAGTATAGCTCCCTGTGTTATACAGTAGGTCCTTGTGGGTTATCTATTTTATATATATTAGTGTGTATCTGTTAATCCCAAACTCCTAATTTATCCCTCCCCCGCTTTCCCCTTTGGTAACCAAAAGTTTGTTTTCTATGACTGTGGGTCTATTTCTGTTTTGTAAATAAGTTCATTTGTATCTTTTTTAGATTCCATATATAAGAAATATCATATGATATTTGTCTTTCTCTGTCTGGATTACATCCAGACATAACTTTGCCTGATAATCTCTAGGTTCATCCATGTTGCTGCAAGTGGCATTATTTATTCTTTTTTATGGCTAAGGAATATTCCATTGTATATATATACCACACCTTCTTTATCCATTCATCTGTTGATGGGCATTTAGTTTGCTTCCATGTCTTGGCTATTATAAATAGTGCTGCTATGAACATTGCAGTGCATGCATCTTTTCAAAATAGATTTTTCTCTGGATATATGCCCAGGAGTGGCATTGCTGGATCATATGGTAACTCTATTTTTACTATTTTAAGGAACCTCCATACTGTTCTACATAGTGGGTGCATCAATTTACATTCCCACCAACAGTGTAGGAGGGTTCCCTTTTCTCCACACCCTCTCCAGCATTTATTATGTGTAAACTTTTTGACGATGGCCATTCAGACTGGTGTGAGGTGATACCTCATTGCAGTATTGATTTTAATTTCGCTATTAATTAGTGATATTGAGCAATTTTTCACATACCTGTTGGCCAACTGTATGTCTTCTTTGGAGAAATGTCCATTTAGATCTTCTGCCCATTTTTTGATTGAATTGTTTATTGTTTTGATATTGAGCTGTAAAGTGGTTTGTATATTTTAGAAATTAATCCCTTGTCAGTCACATCATTTGCAAATATTTTCTTCCATTCTGTAGGTTGCCTTTTAATTTTGTTTATTGTTTCCTTTGCTGTGCAAAAGGTTTTAAGTTTAATTAGGTACTATTTGTTTATTTTTCTTTTTATTTCCATTACTCTAGCAGACGGGCCCAGAAAGATATGACTGTGATTTATGTCAGAGTGTTCTGTCTGTGTTTTCTTCTAGGAATTTTATAGTATCCAGTCTTACACTTAAGTTTTAATCCATTTGAGTTTATTTTTGTATATGGTGTTAGAGAATGTTCTAATTTCCATTCTTTTATATGTAGCTGTCCAGTTTTCCCCAGGCTTACTGAATAGACTGTCTTTTCTCCATTGTATATTCTTGCTTCCTTTATCATAGATTAGTTGACCATATGTGCGTGGGTTTATTTCTGGGCTTTCTATCCTGTTCTATTGATCTATATATCTGTTTTGATGCCAGTATCATACTTTTGATTAGTGTAGCTTTGTAGTATAGCCTGAAGTCAGACAGCCTGATTCCTCCAGCTCTGTTTTTCTTTCTCAAGATTAATTTGGCTATTTGGGGTCTTTTGTGTTTCCATACAAATTTAAAAATTTTTTTGTTCTAGTTATGTGAAAAATGCCATTGGTAATTTGATAGGAATTATATTGAATTTGTAGATTGCCTTGGGTAGTATAGCCATTTTAATGATATTGATTCTTCCAATCCAAGAACATGGTATATCTTTCCATCTGTTTGTGTCTTCTTCAATTTGTTTCATCAGTGTCTTATAGTTTTCAGAGTACAGGTTTTTTACCTCCTTAGGTAGGTTTATTCTTAGGTATATTATTCTTTTCGATGTGATGGTGAATGGGCTTGTTTCCTTAATTTCTCTTTCTCATCTTTTGTTGTTAGTGTATAGAAATGCAACAGATTTCTGTGTATTCATTTTGTATCCTGCAACTTTACCAATTTCATTGATGAGCTTTAGAAGTTTTCTGGTAGCGTCTTTAGGATTTTCTATGTATAGTATCATGTTGTCTGCAAACGGTGTGAGTTTTACTTCTTTTTTTTCAATTTGGATTCCTTTTATTTCTTTTTCTTCTCTGATTACTGTGGCTAGGACTTCCAAAACTATGTTGAGTAAAAGTGGCAAGAGTGGGCATTCTTGTCTTCTTCCTGATGTTAGAGAAAATGCTTTCAACTTTTCACCATTGAGTGAGAGGTTAGCTTTAGATTTGTCACATACGGCCTTTATTATGTTGAGGTGTGTACCCTCTATGCCCACTTTCTGGAGAGTTTTTATCATAAGTGGATGTGGAATTTTATCAAAAACTTTTTCTGCATCTATTGAGATGATCATATGTTTTTTAATCTTCAATTTGTTAATGTAGTGTATCACACCAATTGATTTGCAGGTATTGAAGAATCCTTGCATCCCTGGGATAAACCACACTTGATCATGGTGTATCATCCTTTTAATGTATTATTGGATTTGGTTTGATTGTATTTTGTTGAGGATTTTTGCATCTATGTTCATCAGTGATATTGGCCTGTAATTTTTCTTTTTTGTGGTTTCTTTGATTTGGTATCAGTGTGATGGTGACCTCATAGAATGAGTTTGGGAGTGTTCCTTCCTCTGCAATTTTTGGGAATAGTTTCAGGATAGGTGTTAACTCTTCTCTAAGTGTTTGGTAGAATTTGCTTTTTAAGTCATCTGGTCCTGGACTTTTGTTTGTTGGGAGTTTTTTATAATCACAAATTCAATTTCAGTACTTGTAATTGGTCTGATCATATTTTCTTTCTTCCCGGTTCAGTCTTGGGAGATTGTACCTTTGTAAGAATTTGTCCATTTCTTCTATGTTGTACATTTTATTGACATTTAGTTGCTTGTAGTAGTCGCTCATGGTCCTTTGTATTTCTGTGGTGTTGGTTGTAACTTCTCCTTTTTCATTTCTAATTTTATTGATTTGGGCCCTTTTCCTTTTCTTCTTGATGAGTCTGGCTAAAGTTTTATCAGTTTTGTTTATCTTTTCATAGAACCAGCTTTTAGTCTTATTGATCTTTTCTATTGCCTTCTTAGTCTCTATTTCATTTATTTCTGCTCTGATCTTTATGATTTCTTTCCTTCTACTAACTACAGGTTTTGTTTGTTCTTCTTTCTCTAGTTCCTATAGGTGTAAGGTTAGGTTGTTTGTTTGAGATTTTTCTTGATTCCTGATGTAAGCTTGTATCACTATGAACTTCCCTCTTAGAACTGCTTTTGCTGCATCCCACAGGTTTTGGATCATTGTGTTTTCATTTTAATTGTCTCTAAGTATTTTTTTTTAATTTCCTCTTTGATTTTTTCAGTGATCCATTGGTTGTTTAGTAGCATATTGTTTAGCCTCCATGTGTTTGTGTTTTTTGCAGTTGATTTCAAATCTCATAGTGTTGTGGTCAGAAAAGATGTTTAATAAGATTTCAGTTTTCTTAAATTTACCAAGGCTTGCCTTGTGGCCCAGCATGTGATCTATCCTGGATAATGTTCCATGTGCACTTGAAAAGAATGTGTATTCTGCAGCTTTCAGATGGAATGCTCTACAAATATTAATTAAGTCCATCTGATCTAATGTGTCATTTAAGACCTGTGTTTCCTTATTGATTTTCTTTCTGGATAATCTGTCCATCAATGTAAATGTAAGTACAGTGTTAAAATCTCCTTCTATTATTATGTTACTGTCAATTTCTCCTTTTATGTCTGTTAATATTTGCCTTATATATTGAGATGTTCCTATGTTGGGTGCATATATATTTACAATTGTTATATCTTCTTGGATTGATCCCTTGATCATTATGTAATGTCCTTTATCTCTTGTAACAGTCTTTATTTTAAAGTCTATTTTGTCTGATATAAGTATTGCTACTCCAGCTTTGTTTTGATTTCCATTTATGTGGAGTACCTTTTTCCATCCCTCATTTTCAGTCTGTATGTGTCTCTAGATCTGAAGTGAGTCTCTTGTAGACAGCATATATAAGGGTCTTGCTTTTGTATCCATTCATCCAGTCTGTGTCTTTTCCTTGGAGCATTTAATCCATTTGTGTTTAATTATTGATACATATGCTTTTTGTTTTGTTTTGTTTTGTTTTGTTGTGGTACACGGGCCTCTCACTGTTGTGGCCTCTCCCGTTGTGGAGCACAGGCTCCAGACGCTCAGTCTCAGTGGCCATGGCTCACGGGCCCAGCCGCTCCATGGCATGTGGGATCTTCCCGGACTGGGGCACGAACCCGTGTCCCCTGCATTGGTAGGCGGACTCTCAACCACTGCACCACCAGCGAAGCTCTCTTTGGGATTTTTAGGGTCAAAATATGGCAGGAATGGAAAGGGAGGGGAAAAAATGGTCCCTATTAAGACCAGGGGAAGAATTTAGGGAAAATCTGGAAGACAGAGGAATGAGAACAGCTGTGATGTATGAGGAATATAAACAGAAGTGGGAAAGGAAGTTTTTAGATATATCACTGTAATCTTAAATCCCCCTCATGGTATTTGGGGGAGAAATGCAAAAAAGCACCTGAATTATTTTGAAATTGCTTTTTGATTAATGAGTTATTTATTTGGTAGCAATATATCTTTGAGCCACAGTGGGTCATGGATTTACATGTGCAACAAGATGTTAAACCTGAAGTTTTGACTGAGACACCATGTATCAGATACCAAAGTAAATGGAGAGAGAGAATACCATGCAGGAAGGTATAAGCAGGTTTACAAAACCCAGTTAAATGAGTAATGCCTATCAAAATTACAAAAGGGTTTGGGAGCTTGAAGATTAGAAAGGGCTTAGGAAAAGGTTTCTGTATTGAAGTTCCCATCTATCCCCAAGGGGTAGAGGTGAGTGGTGCTTCCTTCACACCTCAAGCATGGTGTGAGGACCTTTAAGCAGACTGCTTTAAGAGCTAAACAGGTGTTCCCTAGTTGGAGGGGTATGTGTTGATTGGTGTGGAGAATGATAAATCGAATGGGTGAAAGACCAGACTGTACTGGAAGCCTGCTTACCTCCCTAATGAGGGTAAATGATGTATGAGTGCTGCCAAGGACCACGTGTAGGTCACAACATGGAGAGGGATCAGGCCTGGAACCCTTCTAAATTCTGACCAAAGAGGATCTCCTAGAAGGACGATGGGAACCCTACTGAAAATCTGACCAAAAGACACCACAGGAAAACCAGAGGCTGAGGGAATGGTATACATCACCTGCACCGTGAGAAGTGCCAGCAGTGGTGCCTCTGAAGAAACCAGCAGAAAGGCCCACAGAGAGTCAGCCATAATGACCTATGAGACCCAGAAAGTTCTAGTCCATTCACCCATTCAACAGTAAATATTTATTGAGCACCTACTACATGCCAGATGATGTTCTAGGCCCTCTAGCATATGTCAGTGAACTACTGTGGAGCCTGCATCCTTTAAAGAAGCAGTGGGGGAGGGAAGACAAACAATAATAAATGATGTAATAAATATGTAAATTACAGAATGTGATAGATACTGAAAAGTGCTATTGGGAGAATGAGAAGCTGGATAAGATGGGAGTTAAATATATTTAAATGTACAATACATATATAAATTTTATATTTTTAAAAATATTTTTATCAGGGTAAGGACAATGGGAGTTGTAATATTTTTAACTTTAAATTTATAACAATTCCAAACTTATAGAAAAGTTATATTTACAGAGAACTCCCATATACCTCCTATGTACATACATATATATATGTGTGTGCATTTACATATTACCTATACATTATCAATATGGCTCACAGATTTTTATTTAAATAACTATAATTTCATACTATCCTTATTTATATTAAATATCAAATTTTTATTAGCACACCTTTACTTTTTAGTACAACAAAATTTTCCAGGGTGACCTAGGTTTCAGCCATTTTCCCAAGAATCCCTGGTTTCTCCTAGTGGAGAATGGTATTTAGAAATCAAACAATCAGGATCTGGGTCCTAGGTGTGTTCTTTGCTACTTGGATGTTATTACCCTTTCAGCAGACAAAGCTATAAATATATATATGTTTGTATATACACACACATATTCTATGATATGAATATCTGTGTCCCCCTTGCAAATCCATATGTTGAAATCCTAACCTCCAAGACGATAGTATTAGATGATGGGGACTTTGGGGAGTGATTAGTTCACGAGGGTGAAGAGGATACAGTGAGAAATCTAAGACACAGAAGAGGTCCCTCCCCTGACCATGCTGGCACCCTGATCTTGGACTTCCAGCCTCCAGAACCATGAGAACTAAATTTCTATTGTTTTTGTAAGCCACCCAGTCTGTGGTATTTTGCTATAGCAGCCCAAACAGAGCATGTGTGTGTATATATATATATATATATATATATATATATTCACATTTATTTGTATGACTGATAAATGTGTGTTTATCTTCTCTTCCCAAGAGTAAGAAGAGTGAACTTGAGCCAACTATATTCAGTTTATTCTTCCCAGAGTCACCAATCAAGTAAGTCATTTCACCTTCCCGGGGACAGCATGGGCAGGGACAGAGAGGGAAACTAAGAGCCACAATAGCTGAGCTCCCTCCACCTGGAAGGAAGGGAAGCATGGGGATACCTGTCCTTCCCTAATACTATTTCCCTAGTAAAAATACATCCTTTTTATTTTTTTTCTCCCCTCCTGCTACTATAAAGTAGCTCTCTTATCAGTACAGTCTCTCCACTTCGTCCATCTACTCTTGGCTGTCCAAGGATTTGCCTCCTTTAGTTATACCATTTCTTACATCATCAAAATCTCTCCTTATTGCCTTATTTAGGCCACTCATCATCTTCCTGTTGACCCTTTATTTTTCTACTTCCTTCACAGCCAAGCATATCAAAGAGTTGTCTACACACTCTTATGTCTCTACTTCCTCATATTCATACTTCCTGCAATTCTTTCTTCAACCCACCTTCAATCAAGCATTCTTCCTTCCCCGGGGCTCCTCTGAAGCTGCTCGTGGCTCCTCTGAAGCTGCTCGTATTCATGCCCTTTCTCTTTCCAAATCTTAGTTGACCTTTCAGCAACGTTTGCCAGTTGACCACTCCTTCTTCCTCTCTGGCCTTTGTAAATCACTCTCTCTTGGTTTCCCTCTTACCTCACTGGTAATGAATTCTTACCTTCTTCTTGTTTTCCTTTGCCAGCTCCTCCTCCTTTACCAACCTCCAAATGTTGACGAGCCCAACAGTTGGGATCTCTAGCCTGACCTCATTCTATTCCATCTACATGTGATCTTAAGTACCATCCACATGTCTTTCATTTCCAAAAGTATATCTCAAGCTCAGACCTGAGAGCCAGACTCTTATAGTAACTCTCAGTCTTCTCCTGGATATCTAAGAGGTATCTCAAAATAAGATGCAGTGGCAGAGACTAGCTAGTTGTTCACCAAATCCTTATTACCTTGAGCTCCCAGCCAAGCATTTCCTAGCTTCCCATGCAGCTGGATGTAGCTCTAGAGCGGGGCAGAGTCACAAGACAGAAAGAGCTTGGATTCATGAATCAGTGAACAAAACATCACTCACTGAATACTCACATTGAACTGTTTTATGAATAAGAAAAGAAAAATCTATTGTGTTCTGCCATTGCTATTTTGAGGTTATTTGCTCAACAACAGTTAGCCTACACAGACTATTACAGATGTCAAAAACTGAACTTGACTCCCCAACCCAAATTCCTTCCCCCTCCAATCTTCTCTACCTTGGTAATTCCTTGGTAACTGATGCCTTTCTCCATTATATTACTCAAGACAGAAGCCTTGATATCTTTCTTTTCCTTATCCACACATCCGGCTCACAAACAAGCTCTCTTGGTTCTATCTCTGTATTATTCCAGTTTTGCTAAAATAACTAACAAACTCAGACTCACAGTGAGTTACAGTAAATATTTATGCCTCACATACAAGTCTGCAGGCTGGCTGTGCTTGTGCTAGGCTTGACTGACCTTGTTTGTGTTCAGCCTAGTTTGGCTCCAGATTGCAAATCAGGTTTGGGTCTGCAAGCCATGTGTCCCATTCTGGGACTCAGAGTGAAGAAGCAATGGCTTCCTGAAACATGCTCTTTTCACATGGGTGGCAGAGCACAAAAGAGACGACAGAAGTTGTCCATGCCTCCTAAAGCTTCAGGTTGAAATCTCAGTCACGATTCGTAATTATCTTGTTTTTACTGGCAATTTCCCCTATGAAAATGCAGGTTCTGTTCCTGCCTGGCGTCTAGTAGGCATTCAACAACTGTTTATGAAATTAATGTTAAATGAGAGGATTCTGGAAAAGCAGTTTGAGGCTACACTGCTAAAGGATCTTGAAATATCATGTAGGAGAGTCTGGACTCCATCCTAAAGGCATTAGTCAGTCACCAAAGGAGAGGTCTGCTTTAGAAGGGTAACTATGATGGTAGCTGGGTGATGAATCTCTAAAGAGAAGCAGTTAAAAGGTTACTGTAATTGTCTAGGTTAGAGGAGACTTGAGGCATAAACTAGGGCAGAGGGACTAGAAGGGAGACTGCTTTGAGGTGTCATCAACAAGAATCGGTTAATAACAACAGCATTTATTAAGTGCCTAGAGTAGGCCCAGACTTTATGCTATCTTTACAAAAGCCAAGCAAAATGGGAATTGGTATACTAATTTTGCAGATTAAAAAAAATTTTCAGAGAACTTATATGATTTCCCCCCAGAATCTCACAGCTAAATAAATGACTATTCTGGAATTCCATTGCAGGACTATCTGATTCCCAAGCCCAGGGAGTGAAAGACAAGGAGTGGTGCTAAGTTTCCAGCTAAGGTAATTACTTAGGATGTCCTTTGCTGAAATACATACAGGTTTGCTGGGAAAGGTAATGAATGTGGTTTTAGTTACCCTGTGGGTTAGAAGCCTGTAATACAGTAGGTGGTTCTGCCTGAAACAGAAACTGACTCTGGTTAACTCGCCAAATAGGGTATTTCTTGGAAGGCTATGGGGACTCCCAGAATCATTGGTAGGCTGGAGGGACAGGCTTCATGAAAAGGTCACAAACCCAGGGAGTTCCAGACAGTGAGACAACAAGAACTAGCCATATGTGTATTAATTGAACAGAGAGTTATTGAGTGCATACTCCATGCTAGGCACCTCAGAGCACTGGGGACACAGCAGTGAAGAGTCAATACCGCCACCTTCATGCAACTTACATTCAAATGGGGCACCCAGGTCATAAACAAATCAGTTAATTAAATCCAAAAATATGTCAGACGGTAGAAAATAAAACAAGGAAGGGGGATAAAGAGTGCCTTGAGGAGAAAGAAGTTGCAATTTTCAATGGAGTGGTCAGAAAAGCCCCTCGGAGAGTCCTGGTCCATCCACTGCTGCAGCCACGTGAATGAATGAGAACTCCAAATGTCCCCTTGTTGCTGTTCATTCTCTTGGAAGTAACATCTGATTGGCAAAGACGAAGGCATGTGCTCACCCCCTTATCTCTTCCGAAATGAGGGAGAGGAAGAATTGCCTTTCAACTTGTATATTTTGATAAGCACTACCTACAAAGAACATACATAAAATGAGGGATTTTCCCAAAAGAGATGAGTGTTTGGCCTCTAAAAACCCAAATAACCACAGGAGTGGATGCAACCAATGAGAGAGTCAAAGAAGAGACTCATCAAAGAGAAGAGTGAGAAGAAAAAATAAAGGATAGCACTTTGGAGAATTTTGAATACGTCTGAAGATGCAGGTTGATGAAGAGGAACTAGTAAAGGAGAGCAGAAAGAAAAGAATCTGGAGAGAGCAATGTTTGAGAATCCAAGGATGGAGAGAGCTTATGAGGTCAATGGTGACTTTATGAAGAGGCTTGGAAGAAGACATTGTAAATGGAGAAAGAACCAATGGTGAGTGAAGTAGGGACAGAGTAACCTCTGAGCCAAAGTGTTCTACATCATAATTCATGTTGTTATAAAGGAACTTGCAAAATATATTATCCTGCGTCAAAAGGAATGTAGGACTTCTGTCCTCATTTCATTTGAACTTCACAATAACCTTGTGAGACAGGTCTTATCCTCACTGTGAGATGGAGGAAAATGATATCTAATATTCAGTGTTGGAGATTATAAATCTTTTCCTGGAGTGCATCTTGTTAATAGATATCAAAAGACCTTAAAATGTATGTATTCTCTGAATCAGAAATTCCTCTTTAAGGGTATTTAGCCAAAAGAAATAAGAGCACGCATACAGATTAATCTACAAGGTTATATGTTGCTTGTAATAGTAAAGAATTGAAAACAAGCTAGTTCCAACAAGAGGGGATTGGTATGTACATGCTGTGAAATGATGTGCAATCAGTACCAAATAATGCTGCAGAATAAACTGTTCAAGAAAGAAAAAGGGAAATGGTTTATAATTTATGAAATGGAAAAAGCAGACAACAAAAAGTATATACAGTATGATTCCATTTTTGCTTCTTGTGGATTTTTTCCCCATATTTTCCAAAATGTCTACAATAAACAAATATTACTCTTATAATGAGATTTTTTAAAAGTAAGGTTCTGTGTGGTTAAGTACTTGTCTGTGTCAAACAGGGATAACTGGGAAAGGAGGGGCCAGAATTATGCTCTTGACTCTTCAATCATTCCTTCTACCACCTCAGGCCACGTCTTCTTATATAGAAGTCAGTAAGTGTCTTACTTCTGACTTGTTGCTATAACAAAAATGCCATAGGATGGGTTTAAACAGCAAACATTTATTTCTCCAAATTCTGGAGCCTGGGAAGGCAAAGATTAAGGTGCTGGCAGATTCAGTGTCTGATGAAAGCCTACTTCGTGGTTCATAAATGGCTGTCTTGCCTGTGTCCTCACACAACAGAAGGGCCAAGGGAGCTCTCTGGGGTCTCTTTTATAGGGACACTAATCCCACTGATGAGGGCTCTACCCTCACGAACTAATACCTGGCAAAGGCCCAAGCCATGAATACCATGGCAGAGGGGATTAGGTTTCAACACATGAAATGAGGTTTGTGTGGGGAGGGGTGGGGGGAGGTAGACAAAGAGTACAACAGAGAACACCGTCAGTCTATAGACGCAAGGGGGAAAAAATGTCCCTCAATAATGTAAAAATGCTTTCCTACTTTTTCTACTTGCAGTGTTCAGTGAAAACAAGTCCTTTACAATCAACATGCCAGAAACCCTACCATGTAAGGCCTTCTTGTACTGAAAAAGTTAAAAGCGTGAGAATGGTTGGAAGTTGTTTAAACAACAATAGTAAAGATTTTACGAGACCTCAAAATACTTCCGGATGTGTGGATATGACAAATCAACAAAAAGGAACCAACACCCAGCCTACAGCCTTGTAAGATATAGATTCCAGCCTTTCTACACCTCAACCTGGAAGCACAGGCTCTCGTAGAGAGGGGAAGTACTCCCACATAAGAGACACTAGGGGTGGCCCAGATGTGGCAATCCCTAGTAGGATGTGGGGTATCCAGAGGAAAGGGGTGACGGGCGCACTTAAGGCACGTGAAAACTGTAAAGTTTGGTGCCTTCTGCCGTCGGCGGTTCCAAGGCTGAGTTAACGGCACTTAGATGCAAGCTCTACTCCCTCCGGCTCGACCCTGCCTGCAGGCCTCACTCAAGACCTCATCGGACTTGGACTAGAGGGCCTAACTGGGGCTTGTATTCGCTATCGAAGGTCTGTGGATCTCCGAGGCGGTGCGGTCTAGTTCCCGAAGAGCTGGACCCCGGCGAGCGGGCGGCGTGGGCGAGGATGGGTGCGGCCACCACACGGGCAGGGCTTGCTTCCGGATCTTCGCAAAACTAACAACATTAGTTAGGGAAATAGGCTCTAACATCCCTAAATCCCTTCACTTGGCGACTGTAGCAATCTGAGACACTGAGCGCCCCGCACACCCTAGACGCAGCCAGAACGCACCCATCCCAGCCTTGCAGCCCGACTCTGGTGACCTGCCCCTTGTCCGCACGCGCCTGCAAACCCGTGTCCCCGCCCTCACCCCAGAGCCCCTAGAAGCAAGCTACGGTGGCTCTGCTGGGGATAAATTATTACCGTGCTACCGTGCTGCAAACTCAACCCGAGAAGTATGAACTGGCTGGGACAGTTTAGGAAGGCCGCCACGAGGGCCTTTGCAGAAAGGAACAGATAAATGCATTTGGGAGTAGGAGGGGTAAATCTGTGGACCACGGTGAGGAGGAAGAAAATGCAGTCTCTGCCTCAAGATGAGCGGCCCAGAAGTGATACTCAGCTCTGACACTCAGAGGCCCGCCTTCAGGGCGTGGCCTCGCGCTGCCCCGGGAGAGGGCGGGGACTACTCCGGGCCACGCCCCACTCTGCAGGAGGCCAAGGGTGCCGCACCTACAGTTCCGCTGCGCACTGCGTTCTGCACCAGCCGACCGAAGGTGATCCTGGTGAGTCCCCGCACCTGCGGGCAGCGAGGAGCGTGGGCCTCGGAGGCATTTCAGCTCCTGCGCTGGGCACCGCCCATATCTCGGCCATCCCAAGCTGAATAGGGACTCGCTCTCTCTCTCTCCCTTCTTGTCTGTAGATTTCTTTCTACCTTCCCATCCCCTTTGCCCTCCATCCTTCCCATGATGTAGTGGGTTTGGAGCGTCTAAGCTAGGCCGGCCACGCTATCTAAAACTCAGGGAAATTCTCAAGGTCAACCCTTCCTCAGTTACTTCCTTTTCTCTCCTCCGCTCCCTGGGCTGTGCGGACGCCGGGCTCCTTCTTTCTGCCTCCCAGAACCCACCTGACCTTGGCAACTGCATCTCTGATGCACAGGAGGGGCGGGCAGGGCACTGCAGGGGCAGCTGGCAGTGCAGGCCTGATCGGTAACACAGGTTTTTAAAGTGGCCTGAGAGCGCTGCGCCAGCTGCGGATGTGCATGTGTTGCTAGGGACATTCCGGGAGGGCCTCCCAGGGAATTGTGTTTGTTTTCCTCCGGTTTCATAGAAACGTTTGTCGTATGTTTGAATTGGAACCTACGAGTGGGTCATTTCCTACCGCTGCCTTAGAGCAGGAGAGGAGGCGGAGTCTTCTTTTAGGTTGATTTCAGAGAATTTCCCTCATCTGGTGTTGCTGCAGGGAGCGCTAGGGCCACAGCGGTGGGGCAGCTGCGGGGCGGTGGAAGGGGCTGGAGGCTGGTTGGTAAGTCATTCTCCGAAGTTCTGGCTTCTGCTGTCACTTTCCTTGGGAGTCACGAGTTTACCGCTACATTGTAGCTTAGGGGACAAGTGAGTGTGGAAAGGGAGGTAAAAGGAAAGCAAAGACAGGAGGGTGGGTAGGAAAAGAACTACGGGCTTGCGGCTTTAATCCGCTAACTGGAGAAAGGGAGATCTGGAGGGAAGGACAGTTACTGCTCTGCAGATATATGGCTCTTTGCAGGTGCTGTAGACCTGGGCGTGGTCATGTGGAATTGCCGCAGATCTTCGATTCCTCTGTCGGTGGAAGCAAGGGCATCTCTTGGGAGATGTGTAGATCGCTGGGAGCCTACAGTTTCTGGGAAGCACCCAAGGTTATTGGTCAAAATTGTAGACTATGTTTAGGTCAACGAATTCAGTGTTGAGAGCATAGTATCTGAGTCAAGGGATCAAGAACGTTTATTCTCACGGGAGTTAAATTTAACAGAGTTAAATAAGTTTACATCTAAAACCCAAACAAATACTTTCAGCTGGGGAAGACGTTCTGTAAAGCTTCCCTCCTGACAATGTTACAGAAATAGAAAACTTTGTCAAGTGAATCCCCCCGCAAATGATGTTACTACATATAAAACAGAGGTACTGTGTAGAGGTACTGTGCCCAGTCATAGAAACGGCACTGCAGGGGCCTCCTTAGATTAAGGAGCAAAACTGGAGAAGGGCAGCCTTCCCCCTTATTTAGACTTAATCCTGCCAGTTTAGAGTTCTGCAGAGACACAATCCATGAAGGGGAGCCTCTTAACCTGGAGGATAGCAAAGACACTGAACCTATGTGGAGAAATCTGGAATGAAGTGAATGACAAATCAATGTGTCAAAGAGTAACTTAGTGCCTACTGCACAGCTAGCAATATTTAAATATATTCTTCCCTATATTTCTATTTAAATATTCTGAATCTGTATTCAGATCACCCTTGCCAACCACAATTGACCATGAACCATTTAGCATTTTTTAAAGCAATATGTGTTTAAAAGAATATACTGCTACAACCAGTTTTTACAACTGGTTTCATTAATACTACTTATGAGTATACCATCCTTCTGAAAAAGAAGAATTCAGCAGTTACCAGGTAGTTTACTGCTATGTAAAATAGAATTTTTGCATTTCCCTCGCTATCTCTTACACTGTCTATGTGCCTATCTTCCTATGGGGAAGTTGTACTACCTTCCAAATACATTTGCAAATACCTTTAAGGAGTTCAGCATTTAGAATCAACCGTCCCATGTTACGCTAAGAGTTCCTTCTAGAGTCGACCCATTTATTAACTGGAACATGTGTTCTAATATTTTGGTGACTTAGTTCACTCTTTTTTATTTAATAGTGTTATTTTATTTCTCCAGCCTAAGAAATGTGAATGATTGTGACACAACTTCATTCTAAGTACAGACAGGCCTGAAGAGTTAGACCCCTGTTTCAGGCAGGAGCCTGCAGCCTATGCAGTTCCTTCATTCAGAATGGCTGGTAGCCTGGTGGGGACTTGTTCAGCAACTGCTAAGAATTCACTGCATACAGTCCACCCACATTTCTTGTGATGGAAAATCCAAATGGTGTCCATGTGGCTCATTAGAGATTTTTCTTTTCCTCTTTGGGAAGTCAGGGCTTAGTTTCACTCTGCCCCTCAGTTCATATATAATGCCAGTTAAGGGACAGGTTGTATGGAAATCGTGATGTAAAAATGAAGTGCCAATTTCTGTGTTGCTTTGCCCTTTGCAAACCCGAATGCCCGAAAGTTTGGAGGATTTTTTTCCCCTGTAATCTCTCCTCCTGTCATACTGCAGTGCTGACACTCATTAAAAAGAAAAAAAAAAAACGTTCCTTTTTGGACCTTTTCCAAGTTTTTTTCTTCTTCCAATTAGAAAGCTCTCAGGCTTTAATCAGTCACAGACTTGGAGTTAATTATTAGCTTTCTGTTCTCGTTAATATATTTTATGCTCAGGAGAGGGTCCGGAGAGATAGAAAAGTTTCAGAAGAGGTCAAATGTGGTCAAACTTGCTCCCCAACCTCATTGAGAGACAATACAGCCAAGGTTTGAGAGCATAACTGTGGAGCCAGACTGCCTGGCTGTGTGTGAATCCAGGCTTTCTCTGTTATAGCTGCGTGTCCCTGGGCAGATTACTAAACCTCTCTGATGTTCAGTTTCTTCATCTGTAAAATGGAGTAATAATATATCATAGGGACGCTGTGAGGGTTTAAATGAGTTAATATTGATGAACTACTTAGTGTTTGACACATATTAAGTAATATATGTGCTAATAATGTGTTATTAATAATCATTGATTTCTCCTACCACTCTTCCTCTAGGTTATATCACTACCCTTCAGCCAACACTGGTTTCCTTTTCATCCTTATGCAAGTAAACCCCTTTCCTGTCTCCGTGCCTGTGTACTGGCTGTTTTCTCTACCTGTGTGCTCACTCTCACATCACTGTTACATCCTTCAGAGCCCTTAGCTCAATCTGTTACCTTCCTGTTTCATGGTCCTCCTAAGTTGTCTCCCTCCATTTGACTCTGTATTCTGGAAGGTCAGGACCTTCTTTCTCAGTCTTGTTCACTATTGTAGCCCTGCACTGCACGTGGTACCCAGCATTCAGTAGGGGATACATCAGGAAAGGAATCATTCTAAGGCACTACTGAGGAAGGTGGTAGATGTGGACTTAAAGTGAGCATTCCATTTAGGTGAAACACTTTGTCCTGCATTGACTTTGTCAGATCAGCTCCCTCGAATGAATTGTTACAAGGTTTTTATTTTCTTCTGCATCCCATAACTTCTCCCCATTCTCTTCCCTGTCCTCTGAGATTGGTGCCTTCAGACTATGGGAAATGTCCTGAATCCTGTCCCTGGGATCACACCTCCCTGGAGGCTGGGCTCCAGATGGTCCAGCGTGGCTCAAGGCTTTTAGGTCAGCACATCAAGGAACTCTCGCCCATAGGGCCTTTTGGGTCAAGAGTCTGTTTGGGAAAGTTTGTCATTCTACAAACAGGGGAACCTAGGATTTGTTCTGTCTTACAATCTACTATTCTTAGATTCCTGAAGAGCTGAATTACCAGTTTTTCCCAGGGGAGACTCAGTTAAGCATATGTGTCTAGTGCCTTTTTGCACAGAAGTCAGACTCCAGAGAAGAAAAGAGCAGGTAATTTGCTTATTTGGCCTTAACAAAGTTTATTTGTGTCAGTGCAGGCTCATCCCACGTAACCAGGAAACATTCACTTGGACTTGAGCATCAAGCTGGTCCTTCCTTCCCCCCTCCCGCTCTCAGCCAGTGCAGTAATGTAGTTGTCCTCAGCACTGACCGTTCACGAGAGTGTTGGAATTAAAATGACATGTGGAACTGGAATATTTTATATTCCAAGCTGTGGCCACTTAACTATAAAATTGAATATAGGACATTTATCTCTTAAGAAGACAGATCTTCCATCCCTCTAACTTGTAGTGTGCTTCCACTTTCCAGGTGTTCTGCCAGCAACACTGATGAGGAATTAAAGAATATGAGAAACCGGGAAAGACCCACTTTATTACCTGCCTCTGCTGTTTGCCTCACTTGAGTTAATATTCAAGGCTGGACAAATAATGGCCTGCCTATTCAACTAACTTTTCATTTTTAGCCCTTGGAGTGGTATTTACTGAATATGCAAAACAATTGTGGGGAATAGTTATTTTTCTTCACATGGTTATTATTCCTTCTCTCAACTGTCCATGTACTCTTCTTTTTAATTTTTTTAAATAAATTTATTTTTGACTGCATTGGGTCTTCGTTGCTGTGCGCAGGCTTTCTCTAGTTGCGGTGAGCAGGGGCTACTCTTCGTTGTGGTGCGTGGTCTTCTCGTTGCGGTGGCTTCTCTTGTTGCGGGGCACGGGCTCCAGGTGCATGGGCCTCGGTAGTTGTGGCTCGTGGGCTCTAGAGCGCAGGCTCAGTAGTTGTGGCTCACAGGCTCTAGAGCGCAGGCTCAGTAGTTGTGGCGCACGAGCTTAGTTGCCCTGCGGCATGTGGGATCTTCCCGGACCAGGGCTCGAACCCATGTCCCCTGCATTGGCAGTGCCACCAGGGTAGCCCCCGTGTACTCTTTTTAAAATCTCACTGCCATTTGAGACTTTGACACTCAAACAGATTTTATCATCTGTGTACTGTAGAAGTGACCAGACTGGCGTTCTGAAAATGTAGGATGGACCCAAAGAAATTCTGTGACTCTCCTTTTTTTCTCTCCCATCATGGAAACAGGGAATTACTTTTGTGCTGCTTGCCTCTAGGATCTCAAGTTTCTCCATTTAGCTGTTTTTTTTTTTACATCTTTATTAGAGTATAATTGCTTTACAATGGTGCGTTAGTTTCTGCTTTATAACAAAGTGAATCAGTTATACATATAATGTTCCCATCTCTCTTCCATTTAGCTTTATATGGGCTCAGCTGCCTTGCCTAGAAATAATTTTGAGGACTATTCCTTTGTAGATACATTTGGAGGCAGAAACGAGGCTGGACAGCTACCTCATTAAAAGAGTACAGGCTGAGTAGACCCCTAGCACAACCTCAGAGTTTTTGGAACCACCTCTCAGCGTTGGGGACTCATGGTGGTCCATTTGATGTGATCAGATGAAGCCCTTTAAGTTACCATCCTTGTATTATTCTCATGAAAATGCCATGTAAAATAAAGGACCGGGGCTTCCCTGGTGGCAAAGTGGTTAAGAATCCGCCTGCCAATGCAGGGGACACGGGTTCGAGCCCTGTCTGGGAAGATCCCACATGCCCTGGAGACACTAAGCCTGTGCACCACAACTACTGAGCCTGCGCTCTAGAGCCCACGAGCTACAACTACTGAGCCCACGTGGCACAACTGCTGAAGCCTGCACATCTAGAGCCCGTGCTCTGTAACAGGAGAAGCCACTGCAATGAGAAGCCTGCGCACTGCAAGGGAGAGTAGCACCCGCTCGCTGCAACTAGAGAAAGCCTCACGCAGCAATGAAGACCCAACACAGTCAAAAATAAATAAATAAAATAGCTAAATTTTAAAAATAAAGGACCATATATAAGGAAGATTGGATTAATAATACAGCAGCCAAATAAGTATTTTAATGAAACATTGGGGAATGGCTCCAAGTCAGTCTATAAGTGCTTTAGCATTGTCCCATTCCTGATGCATTAAAAAAAAAAAAAAAAAAAGACTGCTGAGAAATTGCAGTACAGTTAGAGGGGAGCAATCTTGCAAATGGAAGTAAGGGTTACCATTGTCCACACTGGTTTTTATTTGTTTGAGGGCAAAGAGAGAGCTGAAAGTTGAAATCCTCTCTCCCTTAAGACATTTGATAGATTTTCATTTAGGAGAAGATAAGTTGTAACTTCATGGCTCAGAAGTCATAAATTATTTGAGGCCAGTGCCCAAATGATAAAGCCTTCCTTTTGCTCCATTTGTGCAGTGTTGATTGTGCCCTGGGGAATTTCTGTTGGCAGCTAAGATGGAGTGGAGTAAATAAGTGAAGGAGAGCTTTACCCCAGGAGTATTCCGTTGAATGTAGTTCAGGAAGTTCTCTGAGTAACCCTTTTGTAACTGAAGGAACCCCTGCCCCAGTGAGATAAGGCAAGTGGTGGCAGAAGCAGGAATTGGAGGAAAAGTTGAGCGAAGTATAAGCGCTGGAGTAGTTATGCTTCCAGGTGAATCTGTCAGTCACATTCCTGTGAGAGAGTACCTTAGCCAAATATCATAATGAAACTTCATGTTGCTAACTCAGGCACTGGAATAGAGCATACCTTCTAGGGGTGAGACCAACACTGCCTCATTTGAAGTCCAAGCTTGATCACTCCTAAAGTAAGACTTTACAATGGTGCCTTGTAGCTTTTTAAAAATCCACTGGGGGGCTTCCCTGGTGGCACAGTGGTTGAGAGTCCACCTGCCGATGCAGGGGACACGGGTTCGTGCCCCGGTCCGGGAAGATCCCACATGCCGCGGAGCGGCTGGGCCCGTGAGCCATGGCCACTGAGCCTGCGCATCCGGAGCCTGTGCTCCGCAGCGGGAGAGGCCACAGCAGTGAGAGGCCCGCGTACCGCAAAACAAACAAACAAAACATTCCCAAAAGGATCTCTATCATTAAATAAGTGACACGAATTTTCTAAATACAAAGAAAAACTAATTCCTTTTAAACCTTCGACTTAATGTTCTCTCAACTGAACTATTTTGACTCAAGCCTGCCAGGAAACAGTTAACTAGGAACATACACCTCTGTAGTTACTAATAAGTGAAGACAGAACAGAAACACTTCTGTCCTATCTCTGCCTCTCCCCAACCCTTTTAGTTTCATTTTTTTGGGGGGTTGGGGGGATTTGTACTCAGTTTCTGATCGTTGGTATGAAGGAAAAATCTGGAATTGGGTATTTGTTTACTTATTTGCCTGCTTCCCCCAGTAAAGCATGAGCTTCCTGAGGGCAGGGACCAAAGTCTGGCTTGTTCACCTCATCCCCAGCATGGGCCCACTGAGTAGCACATAGTAGGCACTCAATAAACTTGAACAAGTAAATGAATGGATGCTCAGCCCCATGCGGGGATAAGCATGTCTGGCTACAGGGAGGGTCTGCATGACTGCAGTTTGCTGATTTCCATAGTCTGTACTAGAAGCCTGCTTCCTTCTGAATACTCCTGCCCATCAGATAATAGATTATAACATGGCTGGCTATTAAGAGTTCAAAAAGGAGGGGAATATATGTAGTTCTGAGCTTTGTTTGCTATTTTAAAATGATAATTCTAAATTATAAATTCTTAAATGTATCTCATCATCATGTATTCGAACATCCGCTTTTATCACTGAATCAGGGCAGAGACAGTTAACAGAACATTAGCACACATAGTATAACCTGATATATAACATTTATTGAGTACTTACTATGTGACAGGCATCCTGATGGGTGTTTAGAGACAGTGTCCCCATTTAATCTTTACAACAACTATATGGTGTGGGGTAGGTGTCATGATTATCTCCAATTAACAAGTGAGGAAACCAAGGATGCTTGAAAGACGTTGAGTAATTTTCCCGAGGACACACAGCTAGGAATATGAGATCCAGGCTCTAAACCCAGACAATGTGATTCCAAAACTGCCCCCTTACCTGCAAGGTTGTCTCTATACTGCACATAGTGGATAAGTGACAGGATTCAAGCTAAAAATCAGGTCCGATTCTTTGGTTCCTTTGTAACATACTGTCTATCCCTCCTGTCTCCTCAATTACTAATTATTGTCAGGCCATTTTTTTACATAACTTTTTTGGTATATATTTGCTCATTTTGCACATTATAGAAAGGTACAAAGGAAAATCTATAATTCAGCCATCTGGAAATAGCTATGCTTATGATTTTGATATTCTTTAATTTTTTTCTATTGAGAAAACTAGATATACTTTTTGTTTTCTTTTTTTTAATTTAACATGCTGTATATTAAGTCTGTTTCACCATCCTTAATGTTTCACCATTTTTAATGGTTATATACTATTCTGTTTTACAGATTTATTATTTATTTAATTAGTCCTCTTTGTTTGGACATCTATACCATTTCTGTTTTTGCTGTTATAAATAGTGCTGAAGTGAATGTCTTTGAACCAGATCTGTTTGCCTTCCTGATTATTACCCCAGGATAGATTCCCAGTAGAATTAATGAGCAAAAGGTTATGAACAATGTAAAGCATATTGCCTGCCGCCAGGCTGTCCTCCAGATGGTTCTGTTTTACACTTCTCCCAGCAGCGTGTAATACTACCAAGTAACTAAATAAATTTTTATTTGTACAAATCATAAATTTTAATCTTTACAGCTGGTGTGCAACTAACCTCGGAAACTGCATGATAATTAACAAGTGCTATTATACAACCAAGTGAGTTACAAAGTAATCTATACCAGTCATGAAAGTTCAGCTCCAAAAGGACCACTGGACTGCATGCTGTGTATCTATCACCATGTAAAAGGCAAACTCTAGGGCAGAATTCCCACCCCCAAGAACCTTATCTTGTCGGGTGGATATAGGGGTTGCCAGTGACACAGAGCAGGTATGTAATCAACAAACTATAGTGTGCAGTCCGAATGCGTGCTCATGTCAGAAAGAGGTTGTGTTGCACGTATCAGCTTCTCAAGCCTGTGCTCTGGGAGCTATCGGCTAGCTGCGGGACCGGCCCAACCTCGGGCGTGGCTGGAGCTGCCTGGAACGTGGCTGCTGTGAGCCGAGGTGCCTCCCCTTTCGCCAGTGTACGCACCCGCACCCACGACGGGGCGGGAGCGTGCATCTCTTTGCCCTCAGAAAATAAGAATTCAGCAAATGACAAAGTTTTTTTTGAACCCTAAGTGAATTAAACTGATTCTTTCCTTAAAGGACAAGACTTAAGCATTTTGCAGTCCCTACTGGATTTATGTTTTCAGCAGCTGTAGCGACAGAGCTTTTCTCTGTGTTCTGATCTCCTCTTTCTCCAGGAATTCATACATCCAGTTGCTTCCATTGTTTCAGTAGAGGCTTTGAGAGGGAAAAAGGAAACTGACATGGGTTAGGCACACACTTTATGCCAGGCACTGTGCAGAGCAGAGGAGGCATTCTGAAAGGTACCTGGACTTACAGCTTGCTTCATTTATTCCACAGCTTTCTATAAGCACACACTCTGTGCTTGGCACGGGGGATGCTGGACACACACGGTCCCTCCCTCACGGGAGCTTAGTGTCTGATGCAATTGGCTGCTCTTTCTGTTCTAGCCCTGATCACACCAGCTGGGAAGTGCTGGCTACAATGGCCTGTGAAGCAGGGCTCCTCACGTGGTGAAAGTGCAAGGAGGTGTGTGTGGCGGGGAGCGCTGAACAGGCTTGGCTCCGGCACCTATGCAGGTGTGTCCAGGGCTCATGCAGGGAGAGCCTTGGGGAGGGCCGCCTGTCTCCTCCCGCCCCTAGTACGCTTACTGTTTCCTGACCGATTATACTGTCCTTTGCACACTACCCACTTTAGCATCGGACTCTGGGTCTCCCCTACTGTAAATTCTCTGTCCTTCAAAGGTCTTGTTCCTGGCTCTGCTTGCCCTCACCTAGATTCTTTTCCCCTCAGTACCTATCACCATAGCAAAGTGTCAAGAGAGTCACTTTCACTAGGGTGTGACTGCCTAAGAGTGTAACCTCCCAGGTTGCATTTATACTTTGGAAGAGGAGGTCAGTAGTAAACATTAATTTCTAATTGCAGGTTTTTGAGCGGTTGCCTTTCTGAGTGTTCATTGCCTGCAACAGAAACATCTACTCAAAAGATACTTCTCTGTCCTGCCACCTAGCTTCTCCTACCCAAATCCTTACAGGCCAGAAAAACAGAGGCCAGTGACCGAGCCACCGAATTCTAATGTTTTGCCTGGGCTAGCTGGAGTATTTGGGGAAGAACTCTAAAACCTGCTCTGGTCTTAGCTCTGCCCTCATCTCTCTACCTGAGCCTCCATTTCTTTTTCTGTAAAATGGGGCTTATGGGATTTGGGGGGAGATGAAAAATGAGCTGAAAAGTCTGCACCAACACAAGGTGACCCCAGGCTGCGTGAGAGCCTAGCCTCCTGTCTGAAGGTGAGGTCTGAACAGACTTTCAACTTGCACACTTTGACCTAAACCGGATATGCTTAATTGTATCGTTCTTAAACAGGCGGCTTTTGACAAAGTTAGAGATAGCTCCATTTTCAGTGGCCTGTTTGGCCCAGATGGGTTGAACTCCAGGGATATCAGGTATTCATATTTATTTATTTTCAAAGAGGTGTTCAGTATTCACCCCATATTTTTGATTTAATAACTACTACCAAAGCTTCCTCCCCAAGCTGATTTTCTAAACTCTGGAAAGGACTAATTCTAAGAGAGAATGAGGGCAGGGAAGCTTGGGAGGCAGCCAAAGACTCCTTGCTCTCCGCAGCCACACAAGATGGCCCAGGAGAGGCTGACCTGGAGGTGATTCCCATGCTGAGTCCTGGGGATGGCCCTTTCCAGTGTGTGTGTCCCCTGTCCCGGAGGAGGGGATGCTGGGTGCCCCTCCACAAGCAGCTCCATGTAAAGAAAGAATATAGCAGGGGAAACTAACGGGAATTATTGTGAAACATGGTTGGGGATGGGCAGGTTTTAGGATTTTGGTTCCAAATGTTATTTTGCAGACCTAAGGGAAGCTTACTTTTAAAGAACTGACCTGTTTGCTGGCCCCAAATTCCACAATGAGAAAGATTCTGTGATCCCAATGTCAGTTCAGCTCTAAATCATCAAGTGGGATTGAAAGGGGACATTGGAACTGAATTGGAACCTAAATTTGAATCCCAAATCGGATACTTTCTCTTTTAGACCTTGGGAATATTACTTAACCTCTGGGTGCTCTTTGGAAAATAGGGATATTAGCATCTTGTTGGGTTGTTTGTGAGGATGGCTAAAACATTTTGGAGCAGGGTAACCTTCCCAGGCTTTCAGGAGAGATTGCAGCCAAACAGTTTTCAGGGGTGGAAATTTTTTTTTCTTTGGCCACGCCATGTGGCATGTGGGATCTTAGTTCCCTGACCAGGGATCGAACCTGTGTCCCCTGCAGTGGGATCGCGGAGTCCTAACTACTGGACCACCAGGGAATTCCTAGGGATGGAAATTTTAAACTGAAGACAGAATACACACAGGAGCTGGTGGCCTGTGGCAGCCATGCACGTGATGGGACAGCAGCTAAGGATCTCTGGAAGCATTGTAGCTATTTCTCTGTGTCCTGCTGTGCTCTGACCCTTCAGACATCTGGTGATCAATGCTCAGAGAGACTGGAGGGCAGCACTAACTTACTCTGAATTTATTAGGGCTTCTTCCCACCCAGCAGGTTTTCCTTTCCTTGATCTCCAGTCTGTTTCTTTCCTTCTTTGTTCTTTCCTGCTGGAGCAGGACAAGAGCTAAAAGAGCTGAAATTGCTGAACACTGAAAAATGCTGAGATGAGCTTTTTCTCCAAACATTTCATATGAAATTTTTCAAACATGCAGAAAAGTTGGAAGAATTGTATAGTGAACAGCCATATAGCTACCACCCAGGTTCTAGCATTAATATTTTGCTATATTAGCTTGCATCATCATTTTTTGATGCATTTCAAAATAAGCTGCATTGCAGACACTAGAACACATCATGGGGTTAGTTTTGAAGTGTTAATTTGATGAAGAATCTGGGTTCTCCAAGAGCTGCCCAGAGCCTTGCTCTGGCTTTCAAAGAACTATAACTGATCCCTTCCCTACCAGTGTGATATTTCTGCTGCTGTACCAGCACGTGCCTCAGGATCCAAGGGAGGCCCTAGGGTTCCTGCCCTGAGTGTCCCCGATGCCAACAGACATACAAGCGAAAAACTTGGAATCACTATGTACTTACTGACTATATTCTGTTTCTCTCTTTCTCTTTCTTTCTCTCTCTTTCTCTGTTTCTCTGTCTCTCTCTCTCTCTCTCTCTCTGTAACTTAGTATATCTTTTAGCATTTTGCCTTGCTAAATATTTTTTTAAATTGCAGTTTTTAGTGGCCAGACCATCCAATAGCAATGGCTACTGCAGTGGTTTAGATAAATCTCATACATGCGATGTTGATCAAAAGAACTCGGGCGCAAAAGAGAATATACAATGTGATCGTGAACTTTTCTGTGTGTATATTGCAGACTTGAATCATTTTTTAATTCTGTTGGGTGGTATACAGTAATATTGGTATACAGTAATATCTCTACCTCTTAGAACCACCAGATCGCTCACGCCTCTTTTTGATCTGTAGGGATATGTTTGCTGGTAACAAAACATCCCACTCTTGAGGCCTCCTGCAGCTTGGAGCCCACAGTGCCAGGTGGCAGCCTAATGTGTTCTTTCTCCCGCAGAGTCAGGATGGCCGTCCTCTCTAAGGAATATGGTTTCGTGATTCTAACTGGTGCTGCCAGCTTCCTAATGGTAACTCATCTAGCCATCAACGTTTCCAAGGCCCGCAAGAAGTACAAAGTGGAGGTGAGTGGGAACACAGCGGTGCCTCTGTGGGTTCGTCGCGGCAAGAACTTGTTTTCAGTTGTGGAGGGAAAGGTGAGGTGCTAGTGGTCAGCGGTGGCAGTTTCCGGCCTGTTCCTATTAGAAATTCTGCCCCTGTCTGGCAGGAGGAAGCCAAGAAATATGGGGCCCTTCTGGAGAGTCATTTCCATCTTGTTTTACTTTTGTCTCTTCTGTAAAAAGACCAGGTATGCTTTTGGCTGGAGCTCTTTGCTAGGAAGACAGCTATTTTCTAAAGGGGGTTAAATAGGAAATTCCCGGGCTGTCCAGTGGTTAGGACTCTGTGTTTTCACTGCCAAGGGCCCAGGTTCGATCCCTGTTTAGGGAACTAAGATCCCACAAGCTGCACAGCGAGGCCAAAAAAAAAAATGGGGGTTGGAGTTAAATAGCAGTTGTTTCCTGGTATGCCACTTTAAAATGATGTCTTCTGGTGATTTTCCTGTTTCCCAAGTAGAAACGAAGCACATGGTGCTGAGTTAGCCTGTGTTTGGACATCAGACATAGGGAGGAGGTCTATTGAATGCTTCCTTTAGCTCTAGCTGATCTAGAAGGGATAATTACCGAAGCTGTCCCTGGTGAGCAATTTAAAATGTCTACTTCTTTTGAGCAATTTCTAATTAGAGCTCCTTTTAAAGTTTTCATGTCTAGTTTATTATTTTGATGGACACATTAAAACTCTCACACACTCAGTTTCTGTTCCCCCATTAAGGGGAACCTCAAAAAGATGTGGTATTTGCTGACTCTTGGGAAGGAGCTATTTCCCAATGGCATCCTTGTAATCCATCCCAAAGCCACCAGTGGTGGCATAACGTCAACAAAAACCCTGAATTTGGCACAAGCTGCCTCTATCCCTTGAATGGCACAGAAATATATTCTCGTCACTGGATATTAATAGACACAGATTGAATCTGCCTCTGAGAATGAGACCTCTGTCACCACATGCATGTAAGCAGAAACTGAATGATCATCTTACGAAGGTTATGGCAGAAGATGCTTTGGGATACATTATCTTTAAGGTTGATTTTAACTCTCAACACTGAATGCTACACTTGACCATTTGATCACACACACTTTGTTTTAACAGTATCCTACAATGTATAGCAATGACCCTGAAAACGGACACCTCTTCAACTGCATTCAGCGGGCCCACCAGAACACGTGAGTGCTGGCCCTGCCCGGCCCCCGAGACATCTGCAGAGCGGGTGTTTTCTGTACAACACCTCAACCCTTGGTACTCTGTTTGCTGAGTAATAGCAATGATGATGATCATGAATACTCATTAAAAGTATCATTAAAAATGTATAAGTGAACAGATTAAATATTAAGCAAAGTTAAGAGTTGTTAGGATGGTGGGATTCTAGATAACCTTTTCTTTTTTTCTTCCATTTCTTTTATTTTTAATTGAAGTAAAATTGATTTACAATGTTGTTAATTTCTGCTGTACAGCCAAATGATTCAGTTATAAATATATATATTCTTTTTTGATATTCTTTTCCATTATAGTTTATTACAGGATACTGAATATAGTTCCCTGTGCTATACAGTAGGACCTTGTTGTTTATCCATTCTATATATAATAGCTTACATCTGCTAAACCCAAACTCCCACTTCATCCCTCCCCCAATGCCCTTTTCAAATATGAATTTAATGCTGCATTACTCTTCTGCAGTATTTGCAGCACGTTCACTCTAAACTGATACTGAATCTCTCAGCCTAGGGGGTGAGAGGCTTTGAGCTCTGCAAGGAAATCTACTCTAATTCGCCCCATCAGTTTGTTAGATTTGAGGTCTTTGACTCACTGTGTTCTGAGTTACCTCTAATCTAATCCCAAGCAGAGCAAAAGAAGGTGGATCTTAGTGGTCAGGCCTTCTGCCTCTGGTCAATGTTTATTTTTATTCTCAAGTTTCTAACTTGGCAAGTAAGAATGTAAAGGGTTCTTAGTTTTACGTAGACATACTTATATAGAGCACTTAAAAGGAAAAAAAAACTTTTTTTTTTTATCTATTCCAGGTTGGAAGTGTACCCTCCCTTCTTATTTTTTCTAGCTGTCGGAGGTGTTTACCACCCAGTAAGTTTTTCCGGGGAGGGGGTTCATCTAATTAGATTGAATAGATTTAATTCACTGAGCCATTCAGGAGGGAAGGGGAAATGAAAATTTAATGAACATCTTCAATGTCTAGGCACCATGTATTTAAAAGAATTTCAGTTACTTCTTACAAAGTTCCTTAAAGTAGGTAGCATTTTTCCCGTTTTTTACAGATAAGGAGAAACCTCTTGGATACTATGTAACTTTCTCAAGATCAAATAGCTACAGAGTAGATGAATCAGAATTTGATCCCAGGTCTCTCTGATCCTAGGAGGTTCATGTCCATTGAGTTTTCCTTTGCCACATTATTCATGCAACGAACATTTCCTGGACACCGGAAGTTACTGCAGTGAACAAAACAGGCAAAGACTCCTGGTTTCGTGGAGCTGACTATTAGTTGGGGGTCGCAGACAAAAAGCAATTCAAGGACATCGCGTAGCATGTTAGAAGGTGATGCGCCCCACAGAGGAAGCAAAAGCAGGGATGGTGGAAAGGGAGCGCCTGGGGACTGGGGGGGACAGTGCTGAGTGGGGCAGTCAGGAGGAGCGCCTTGTTGCGAAGGTGACACTTAAGCAGTAGGTGAGGGAGCAGGTGCTGCAGATGTCTCCAGACACCTCCAGGCAGGAGACGAGCAAGGGCGAGGCCCTGGGGCAGGAGCCTGGCCAGTCTGTGTGGTGCACAGTGAGTAGGGCGGCTTCAGTGGTGAGCAGGAGGTGAGGGCTGGAGGTGAGGGTGGACCTCGGGGCCTTGTGGGCCGCTAAGGCCCTTGTGAGCCTTAGGTTTGGTCTGCACTACACCTTATCTAGATAAAGCAAGTTTATCTGAGCCTGATTAGTTGCCACTGGGGTCTTGCCTTACACATAAAGTGTTTCCTTTTCAGGGCCCAGATTTCCCCTCCACTGAGTTCAGACCAGAGTGCTGGCACCTCACATTTCTGGTCCTGAGACTTTCATAAGCCTCTGGTCTGTACCTGAATGGCCTTGTGCTTTTTTTGTCAGCTGCCAGAATGGCACATCTATAGTTCATGACCTCGAAGTCTTGTATTTGTTTCAAAGAAAAGTCTGCTACTCTCTTAGAGAGGATATTTCTTTCTTGTGCCTCTAAAGAGCCCCAATCCTAGCAAGTAACTAGGCTAACTGGTCTAAACAGACTAGCTGGTCTCTCTAGGCGTCACCTGACGTCCGCCCCAGCCCCGTTCCTGTCCCACTCCCCTAGATCCTATTCCTTGTGCTTAGTTCTTGGAAATACTCTAAGACTACTCTGAAGACGAGCACCTGATATTGTTCCCGGGTTGATGGTAATTATGCGACTTTAAAGAGAGACCGGGCAGAAACTACAGAGCTTCTAGATAGTGACTTGTGTGCCTGGGGGTTTATTTATAGTTGTTTCATTCTCCTACTGATACTTAACTTCCATTAAATCATCAAAAAAAAACAAATAAAAATCATAAAGTAGGAACCTCACCCCCACTGATGCCACTACTAAATTGAAAAGACAGTTGGGGACAGTGACGCACAGTGACTCATGTCCTCACACACCCTCTCTCTTCCTCTCCCCTGTCTCCTTTAGACCAAATGGGTTCGTCACCCCAGCAGGGTGTCCAAATGGAAGGATTTCCCATCTTGCATGAGTTTTCACTCTCTCTTCCCAAGGGTGTTGGGAATGGGGAGGCTCCCCTCCAACACCACATGTTCTGGGATTCACAACATGACACACTCCCCCGACTTTTTCTAGTGGAGCCCCATGCCTATGCGTGGGCCGCAGCACAGCCCCTTAGAGCCCTCCCAGGGGAGACCTGGCTGAGACGAAGCAGCACACAGCCGTGGAGTGCACAGTCCATCTCCTGTCCACAGGGCTCCTCCCCTAGTCCTGCCTTTCAGTCGGTTTCCTCTCCTGGCTTACTCTGTGACCCTCAGGCCTGCCTCTCCTTCCCCTGTGCTCTAGCACACTGAGTCCCCTGGGGCAGGCCGGGAGATTCCTCCCATCCCACCTACCTAGGAGAAGGCCAGCAATCACCTCCCAGGTCTCTGAGCAGTTCATAGAAGGATCACAGCGCCTTGATTTTCCTGACTAAAACAACTTCATTCTACCCTAACTTTGGTAGGGAGTATTTTACTATATCCATGAAACTGTTAACTTTTTGTTAAAACATTGTGTAATCAATCCTAGATGTTAATAAAATTCTGCCTGTTTCTTTCATGCAAATAACTAATGGAACCTTTTTATTTTAGCGTGTAGTTTCTGGCTTGGGCTTGGCCTGGATTGTTGGACGAGTTCTTTATGCTTATGGCTATTACACAGGAGGTAAGGACATGTTGACATCTGTCAAGGAAACAAATTTAAAATCTTATATTACTACATTTTCCTGTTTAGCAGGGCTTTAAGAAAAGGGAAAGTAACTTGATATTTAGGTGAAAGATCTGTTATCTTCTTTCTTTTTATTAACCTTTGAATAGTAACAAAGCGCATTCTGCATTTTCAGCGTGTCAATTGCTGTTCTAAGAACTTTGCATATGCTGTTTAGCCTTACAACAATTCTATGACATAGATAATATTATTTTATAGATGAGGAAACTGAGGCTGAGAAAGATTAAGACTCTAGGTCACAGAGCTACTAAGTGTAAACTGGAAAGCCAGGATTCAAACCCAGGCAGTCTGAGCCCAGATCCCCTGCTCCTAATCAGTGCTATAAATGGTGTGCCTGAGAGAAGGGGGAAGACATCCTTCTGGCTGTCCTTACCTCTTGGGAGAGGGAAAACTCCAAAAGATCCTGGAGCAGAGGTGCTCTAATTATTATCCCTTAATGTGTTTTAAAGTTCAATACTGTTGTGGCACACGACTTTGCATGCAGTATCTGACATACTGACAGCTTAGGCTGAAGAGCTGGTTGACCTCCTAAGACTAGATGGTCTAATGTACAGCTCCAGGTGCCTTGACAGAATGGCTGGTGGATGTTGACAGCATTGTCACTGTGGAACACCCCCAGTAACTTCTGCTCTTTCCTCTTTTTTAGAACCTAGAAAGCGGCAACGGGGAGCCCTGAGCTTCATCGCCCTCATTGGCCTGATGGGCACCACTGTGTGCTCTGCTTTCCAGCATCTTGGTTGGGTTAGAACTGGCTTGAGCAGTGGGTGCAAAAGCTGCCATTAAAGAGTTATAGGGTGTTTTGAACCTCTCATTCATTTTGAGTGACTTTTATTTTCAGTGACTTTTTTTTTTCCCTAAATAAAAACTTACCTGGCATCAGCCTCATACCTAACCCTGACTCTATCACTTATTTCTTTTTGAGTCTTTATCTAAAATATAAGTAGCCTGTTTCTAGTAGATGAGAGAGGGGCCACAGGTATTAAGCACCCCTTCTCACCCTGCCAGAGGATGTTTACTTAATGTGTGAGCTGGAAAAAAGTCTAATTGTGGAAATACGTTCATAGTCAGGCCACAGCAGTGAAAAACTGGGGCTCGAAGAAAGTCTTTTACTGCTAGTTATGCTATAAGATTATCTTATCACTTGCTAATACATAGGATAACAATAGGATTTTTTAAAAATCTCGATTGAAGATTGCTTCTAATGCTTAAAAACTGAAATGATAGACTAAATTTAAGGTTATGAAACTTAATAGAGATGAATCTAATTTCCTGCATTTGGATGCAAAGATCTGATTGCATAGGTACAAATGGGGAAGGACACCCTTAGCAACAAAATATGGAAGACTTAAAAGGTTTTAGCTGACTTGGAGAACAATGCGAGTTGGCAGAATGAGATGGCTGTTCCAGAAATGAATGTGGCCCTAAACTACTTGACCGTAATAGTGTCTAGATCTGTGCTTTCCAATACAGCCACTAGCCACATAGGACTATTTACATTTAAATTTATGCTATACTATATAAATAAAACAAACAAAAATATCAGCTCTTTAGTTGCTCTAACCACATTTCAAGTGTTCAGTAGCCTTTGAGGATTAGATAGGATTTGAACCCAGGCCTGACTCTCAAATCCATGCTTTTTCCATTGTACCCCACTACCACTTTGAGGAGCTAAAACATTTAAGGATAGAATGCCCTGGTCAGCAATTGAAGATGGTCAGCTTTGGCCAGGTGACTGCCTGGAGTCCTCAGGGCATTGGATGAAAAAGCTGGACTAGATCAGTGTTGGTTCATGAGAAATTTTCACCAGTGGAGAGCAAAATAAGAAAAATGAGGACTGTTTTCATAAAGCTTTAACTTGTATTCTTTTTTACATTAAAATGTCCCTTTATGAAATGATGGTGGTGATGAATAGTACGGTTATTTTGTTCCTGACTTAAAAAGATAATATAATTAAAAATTTGTAATAAGCTAGGGTTGTGGTTTGGGTTGTTTTTTATTTTGATTTTTGCCTTTTTGGTTTTTGTTTGATAAGAAATGCACCTAAAGAAATTGGAGAACTTGTTAAGGTTTCTTTTCTCATCGGAGTATAGGAGGCATCAGTGAAGCAGGGCAGGGGAGACATGGAGACAAAGTTGGGTTTTCACCTTTGTTTGAAGTCTTAACAGGGTATGCTTTTCAAAGTAATATGATCCATCTTTGTCATTTTGCTATTATAGAATGGGCCCAAAGGAAATTTTATAAGGAACCCAACACATGAAAGGGTGCTGTGGTTGAAGTGGGGAACCCAGAGCTCTGCCTTTTCATTTCCCTGTTTCCTCCGCCAACACACTTCCAGGGCACGCAAGGGCTGGGCAGAATCCAGTTTGTATCAATGCCATAGAGAATAACCATGCCTGGCAAGCTAGTTTCTATTAAATTCCCTGGTCTCATGGAGAAAAAAAAAAGGGCATAAGTACTGCTTCCACTCACTGCTGTTCCACTGGGTACATTCCAAAGAGTCAGTTTATTTCTATGGAAAAACACATTCTGAGTTCTGTTACAGGTGGAAATTAGAGAACCATACCAGTCTACCGTTGCTCCATACTGAACCTCAAGTATCCCCTCCTCCACAGGTAGCTATATGCCCTTGAGTTTATTAGCCTCCCTAAGCCTCCATTTGCTCAGCTGTAGGTTGAGGATAATGATAATACTTACTGTATAAGGTTCTCTTCTTAAAATTGAAGTACAGTTGATTTACAATGTTGTGTTAGTTTCTGGTATACAACAAAGTAATTCAGTTTCATATATATAAATATTCTTTTCAGATTCTTTTCCATTATAGTTTATTACAAGATATTGAATACAGTTCCCTGTGCTATACAGTAGGTCCTTGTTGCTTATCTATTTTACATATAGTTTGTATCTGCTAAGCCCAAATTCCTAACTTATCCCTCCCCCATCCCCTTTCCCCTTTGGTAACCATAAGTTTGTTTTCTATGTCTGTGAGTGTATTTGTTTTATAAATAAGTTCATTTGTATCATTTTTTAGATTCCACATATAAGTGATATTATTTGATATGTCTTTGTCTGACTTATTTCACTTAGTATGATAATCTCTAGATCCATCCATGTTGCTGCAAATGGCATTATTTCATTTTTTTCATACCTGAGTAATATTCCATTATACACACACACACACACACCACATCTTCTTTATCCATTCATCTGTCAATGGACATTTAGATTGCTTCCATGTCTTGGCTATTGTAAATAGTGCTTCTATGAACATTGGGGTGCATGTATCTTTTCGAAGTATGGTTTTCTCCAAATATATGCCCAGGAGGGGGACTCCTGGATCACATGGCAACTCTATTTTTAGTTGTTTAAGGAGCTTCCATACTGTTCTCCATAGTGGCTGTACCAATTTACATTCCCACCAACAGTGTAGGAGGGTTCCCATTTCTTCACACCCTCTCCAGCATTTATTATTTGTAGACTTTTCGATGATGGCCATTCTGACCAGTGTGAGGTGATACCTCACTGTAATTTTGATTTGCATTTTTCTAATCCATTGCTAATTAGCAGTGTTGAGCTTTTTTTTATGTGTCTGTTAGCCATCTGTATGTCTTCTTTGGAGAAATGTCTGTTTATGTCTTCTGCCCATTTTCTGATTGGGTTTTGTTTTTCTGGTTATTGAGCTGTATGAGCTGTTTGTATATTTTGGAAATTAAGCCCTTGTGGGTCGCATCGTTTGCAAATATTTTCTCCCCGTCTATAGGTTTTCTTGTCACTTTATGGTTTCCTTTGCTGTGCAAAAGCTGATAAGTTTGATTAGGTCCCATTTGTTTATTTTGCTTTTATTTCTATTGCCTTGGCAGACTGACCTAAGAAAACATTGCTATGATTTATATCAGAGAATGTTTTGCCTATGTTCTCTTCTAGGAGTTTTATGGTGTAATGTCTTATATTTAAGTCTTTAAGCCCTTTTGAGTTTATTTTTGTGTATGGTGTGAGGGAGTGTTCTAACTTCATTGATTTACATGCAGCTTTCCAACTTTCCCAACACCATTTGCTGAAGAGACTGTCTTTTCTCCACTGTATATTCTTGCCTCCTTTGTCAAAGATTGACTGTGGGTGTGTGGGTTTATTTCTCGTCTCTCTGTTCTGTTCCATTGATCCATGTTTGTTTTTGTGCCAATACCATGCTGTTCTGATTACTGTCGCTTTGTAGTATTGTCTGAAGTCTGAGAGGGTCATGCCTCCAGCTTTGTTCTTTTTCCTCAGGATTGCTTTGGCAATCTGGGTCTTTCATGGTTCCATATAAATTTTAGGATAATTTGTTCTAGTTCTGTGAAAAATATCATGGGTAATTTGATAGGGATCACATTAAATCTGTAGATTGCTTTGGGTAGTGTAGCCACTTTAACAATACAAATTCTTCCAATCCAAGAGCATGGGATAACTTTCCATTTCTTTGAATCATCTTCAGTTTCCTTTATCAAGGTTTTATAGTTCTCAGATATAAATCTTTCACCTCCTTGGTCAGGTTTATTCCTATGTATTTTTTAAATGTGATTTTAAAAGGGACTTTTTTCTTACTTTCCTTTTCTGATATTTCACTGTTAGCGTAAAGAAATGCAACCAATTTCTGTATGTTAATCTTGTATCCTGCTACCTTGCTGAATTCTTTTTGTCAGTTCTAGTAGTTTTTATGTGGCATCTTTAGGATTTTCTAAATATAGTATCATGTTATCTGCATGTAATGACAACTTTACCTCTTCCCTTCCAATTTGGATACCTTTTATATCATTTTCTTTTCTGATTGCTGTGGCAAGGATTTCCAGTACTATGTTGAACAGAAGTGGGCATCCTTCTCTTGTTCCAGGTTTTAGCAGGAAGGCTTTCAGCTTTTCACCACTGAGTATTATGTTGACTGTTAACTGTGTTGAGATATGTTCCCTCTATACCCACTTTGGTAAGAGTTTTTATCATGAATGGATGTTGAATTTTATCAATTGCTTTTTCTGTGTCTATTGAAATGATCATGTGGTTTTTGTCTTTTCTTTTGTTGATGTGGTGTATCACATCAATTGACTTGTGTATTTTTAAAAATCAAATCGTATTGGGAGAAGTAATTTATTTTATGGAAAAGTTTTAAGGCTTATCCCATTGAAACAAAGGAAAAGTTGAACCAAAGAAAACTTTACAATAGATTATATTGCATGAGCTCCAACAGGTAATGGGAAATATATGTACATATTAGATTACACATACTTTGAATAAACAAAGAAGTATTACTATAATGTTAATATTTTCATGTGACCAACACTGAAGGATAAATTATGCTTGTAACTGGACTATAAATTAACAGTTCACCTGATTTCTCTATGCCAATAGTAAAGACTTCTGACTTTTGATTCGATAGCTATAAGCTGCATACTTTTTCCAAGTAAACTAAGCAGTTTTGTTTTGTTTTGATTTGCATATGTTGAGCCATCCTTGTGACCCTGGGATCATGGTGTATGATCATTTTTATGTTTTGTAGGATTTGGTTTTCTAATATTTTTGTTGAGAATTTTTGCATCTATATTCATCAGAGATATTGGCCTGTAGTTTTCTTTTTTGTTAGTGTCCTTGGTTTTGGTATCAGGGTGATGATGGCTTTATAGAATGACTTTGGGAGTGTTCCCTCCTCTTCAGTCTTTTGGAAGAGTTTGAGAAGGATTGGTATAAGTTCTTCTTTGTATGTTTGGTAGAATTTTCCAGTGAAGTCATCCGGTCCTGGACTTTTCTTTGCAGGGAGTTTTTTAAATTGCAGATTAGTGATTGGTCTGTGCAAATTATCTACTCCTTCTTGATTCAGTTTTGGTGGGCTGTATGTTTCTAGAAACTTGTCCATTTCTTCTAGGTTGTTCAATTTGTTGACATATAATTGTTCATAGTATTCTCTTATGGTTTTTAATATTTCTGTGGTATCAGTTGTTATTTCTCTTCTTTCATTTATTTTATTTGGATCCTCTTTCTTTTCATCTTGGTGAGCCTGGCCAGAGGTTTATCAATTTTATTTTTTCAAAAAACATGCTCTTGGGACTTCCCTGGTGATGCAGCGGTTAAGAATCTGCCTGCCAATGGTCCGGGAAGATCCCACATGCCGCGGAGCAACTAAGCCCGTGTGCCACAACTACTGAGCCTGCACTCTAGAGCCCCCACACCACAACTACTGAAGCCTGTGCACCCTAGAGCCCACATGCTGCAACTACTGAGCCCATGCTCCACAACAAGAGGTACCACTGCAATGAGAAGCCTGTGCACTGCAACGAAGAGTAGCCCCTGCTCACCACAACTAGAGAAAGTCTGTGTGCAGCAATGAAGACCCAACTCAGCCAAAAAAAAAGCAACATGCTCTTGATTTGATTTTTTCCTATTGTTTTTTAATATTTTATTTATTTACTCTTTGATCTTTATTATTTCCTTCATTCTGCTGACTTTAGGTTTTGTTTGTTCCTTTTCTAATTCTTTTAGGTGGTAGGTTAGGTTGTTTGAGATTTTTCTGTTTTTTGATTAAGGCCTGTATTGCTATGAACTTCCCTCTTAGGACTGCTTTTGCTGCATCCCATAGGTTTTGTTTAGTTGTGTTTTCATTGTCAGTTGTCTCAAGGTATTTTTAAAATTTCTTCTTTGATTTCATTGTTGACCCATTGGGTTTTTTTAGTAGCGTGTTGTTTAGTCTCCGTGTAATCATTTTTTTTCCTTGTTTCTCTTTCTGTGGTTTTTTTTTTTTTTGGTCTGCGTTGGGTCTTCACTGCTGCACAGGCTTTCTCTAGTTGCAGCAAATGGGGGCTACTCTTTCTTGTGGTGTGTGGGCTTCTCATTGTGGTGGCTTCTGTTGTTGCGGAGCATGGGCTCTAGGCGTGCAGGCTTCAGTAGTTGCAGCACACAGGCTCAGTAGTTGTGAATCGCAGGCTTAGCTGCTCCGTGGCATGTGGGATCTTCCCAGACCAGGGATCGAACCCGGGTCCCCTGCATTGGCAGGTGGATTCTTAACCACTGCGCCACCAGGGAAGTCCCTGTGGTTGATTTTTAGTTTCATGCTGTTGTGGTCAGAAAAGATGACTGAAATCATTTCTACCCTCTTAAATTTGTTGAGGTTTGTTTTGTGTATTAGTATGTGGTCTATCCTAGAGAATGTTCCATGTGTGCTTGAAAAGAATGTGTATTGTTTTTTTTTTTGGATGTAATGTCCTGAAAATATCAATTAAGTCTAACTGTTCTATTGTGTCATTTAGGATCTCTTTTGCCTTATTGATTTTCTGTCTGGAAGATCTGTCCCTTGATGTCAGTGGGGTGTTAACGTCTCCTACTATTATTGTATTCCCATCAATTTCTCCCTTTATGTCTGTTAGTATTTGTTTTATGTATTTAGGTGCTCCTATATTGGGAGCATATATGTTAAGAAGTATAATATCCTCTTCTTTTATTGATCCTTTTATCATTATATAGTGTCCTTTTTCATCTTTCTTTATAGTCGTGTTTTAAAGTCTATTTTTTTCTGATATGGATCTTGCTACCCTCGCTCTCCTGTTATTCCCATTTGCAAGAAATCTTTTTCCATCCCCTCACTTTCAATCTGTGTGTCCTTCGTCCTAAAGTGGATCTCTTATAGGCAACATATTGTAGGCTCTTGTTTTATTATCCAATCTGCCACTCTATGTCTTTTAATCAGAGCATTTAGTCCATTAACATTTAAGGTAATTAATAGATATGTATTTTTTTTTTGCCATTTTAAACCTTGTTTCCCAGTTGATTTTGTATTTCTTCTTTGTTCCTTTCTTTTTGTTTTTCATTTTGTGGTTTGATGGTTATTTTTGTATTATGCTTGAGTTCTCTTCTTTTTGGTTTTTGTGAATCTATTGTATGTTTTTGTTTGTGGTTACCCTGGTTTTCAAGTATGTTAACCCATTACTATATCTATTTGCTTTAGATTGGTAGTCATATAAGCTCCAACACATTCTAAGAAAAAATCTGTATTTTTCTTACTCCCATCCCCCACATTTTATGATTCTCATATCCTCTTTTACATCTTCATGCTTATCCTTTTGCTGTTCATTGTAGTTATAATCACTTCCACAAAAAACTTTTGATTTTTAAAAAATCTATATACTGGCTTATTTTAGTGTTTTACTTTCCTATTGTGATTTTCTCTTTCCTTTATAGATTCTTGCTTCTTTTCTATTTAGAGAAGCTTCTCAATCTTTCTTTCAGGATAGATTTAGTCTTGCTGTACTTTTAAATTTTTGCATGTCTGAGAAATTCTTTCTCCCTCCTTGTATGATCAGGCCACCCAAGACGGTTGTTCTCCTGCTCTCTGTACATCCCCTGCTCAACCAGTGCCTGCTTCACCTATACCCTACTCACATGACTGACCTTCCTACACATACTTGCCCCCACCTCAGCTAGTTCTTCCTACATTATTTGCCCCTAGCTAATGACTATTCTAACCTTTAGATCAGAATATCTCCACCATGACTGATAGCTTATCAAAGGGGCAGTGACGGGGTGTTCCCCTCTGCTAGTTTCCCTGGTAACCAATGAGCCAACCTGACCTCAATTCTCCCTATAACTGGTAACCTTGCCCTCACCCCAGGAACAAAGATTGCCACCATGTCCTTCCCATCTGCCACACACAGTGGGGTGTTGCTCCAGGACCTTGCTTCAGTCATGTAAGATTCCCCCATCCGTTAAACCATTAATGTCTCTGTCACTGACTCGGGCTCTTTCTTTGGTCTCAAGGATGGACAAGTACAGAGCTTGTAGGCCTGCAGGGTGCAGCCCAACAATTGACAAAGCCAGCAAGGAGACCCAGGAAACTCCTGTGAGCACAGAGATATCAGGAAATAAGGACAGGGAATGGAAAGTTGCAGGGACTGTCCACTAACACATGGGGTACAAAAGTTGTGGGAGAAATCCCAGTGTGGCCGTCCACTACACATGGGGCCCATAAGTTGCAGGGGAAATCCTGGGGTGGCTATCCACTAGTATGTGGGGCCCTGTGGTGGCTGTCCTTGATGAATGAGGGCTGCCAAGAGAGTATGGAGAACAATGGCCTAATGGCTCTGCTACTGTATTAAAATGAGCCTTTTGTAATTGGTTTGGCTTTAATCTTGGGTGTGTGCATGAGTGCCCCAGTATGAGTCCAAATCCTGTTGTCTCTCCTTGGTTTTGACCCTTGTTAGGGGGTCCTGGTAACTTGAGTGCTGATGCATGTTCCTCTGAAAGTGATGGATATGAATGTGAGTGAATGATAGGTACTATTGTCTATCACTATTATTTATTTAAACTGAATTAGCTATTCAGAAATGGAAAAAATTCCATGAAAATGTCCAAGATGGGACTCTTGACATTTTAAAACTGGTTTCTGCATATGCCATTAGAGGAAATTAGCTTTCTAGAAGGAAATGGTATTTCTCTTCCTGTGCCTTTGAGATGTAAATAATCTACCTGAGAGTGAAGGGGGAAAAAGAGACCCTCTTAAACTCTAGGAAAACTGTGAGGTCTCTGTGTCTATATAGATATATGTATGTCTATGTGTACCTTATAAATATGATGTGTCTCTGTCTCCAAATGGCATGGCGAAGATTGGTTTGTGGATGAGCTCTGTTTAATTGGCTTAAAAGAAATTAAGCACTTACATAAATTCTCAGAAAGATAAAAGAAACTGTCCAGAATGAATTTCAGGTTCACATGATCTGGGAAATATTCAGTACTGAACTGATATCTGCTATTGAAACTACTTAAGCTTGTTGGTTTGATTAATATAGATATGTCTTTAGAGTCGTCAGTGTTAAGTATAATACTTCTGTTGTACCTAGGTTTACAAGAGGTAAAATAAGACCTTAATATATCTGTTGCAAATCTGTCAGCAAGGAAAATAACTTGAGGACTTCCCTGGTGGCGCAGTGGTTAAGAATTCGCCTGCCAATGCAGGAGACACAGGATCGAGCCCTGGTCCAGGAAGATCCCACGTGCTGTGGAGCAACTAAGCCAGTGTGCCACAACTCCTGAGCCTGCCCTCTGGAGCCCACATGCCACAACTGCTGAAGCCCGTGCACCTAGAGCCCATCTCCACAACAAGAGAAGCCACCACAATGAGAAGCCCATGCACCACAACGAAGAGTAGCCCTCGCTCACCACAACTAGAGAAAGCCTGCACACAGCAGCGAAGACCCAACGCAGCCAAAAATTAATTAATTAAAAAAATAAAAGAACTTGATATAATGAAACTTTAAGGAAATGTAAATGAGATAAGAGATTTGGGACAAACTCTCTAGGAATTACTATGTTTTGGGAATGTCTATCTAAAATAGTCTCTCCAGATTTTGGCAACTTGAAACTAAACGAAGAGAATTCATTGACTATCTGGGTCATTTCAAATAGGATAAAATATTGGAACATTAATTGCCAGGTGGGTCTAAGTTTACCTACCTTTGCCTTCTTAGGAGAGGAAGACTAAAGCGTAAGTTTTCCAATCAGGAAATGCTGGTATAAAAAAAGTTCACAATTACTTACTCCTTGGTTTCTGCCAGAGATTAAGGTTTTTAAGGGTTAAGATTATAATGTCATAATTCTAGTTATTATAAACAAGTTTCTTTATTGATTACATTGTAATCAGGTGTTTAACTATACCTTTTTAAGTCTTCTGTCATTTATAGACAATTATTGTTGTACTCTGATGCTCTTGCAAAAAGTGCTCCATCTTCAAGAAGATTCATAGGAAGGACTTTTTGACAAGCACAGGTCTCATAAGTTTCAGCTCATAGTGCTGAACTGGGTAAGAAATCAAACAATGCTAATGGAAAACCTGATGATTTCATAAAAAGTTAAAAGGATTCGTTACTGAGTGAACTGGTGTATATGGTTATAATTTTTATGGTTTTTGTCTGGAGTATTACTGGTTTTGATCTATGTTTTCCAGATATAGGGAAGCCCTTCCCTTCAAGTTAGTTATGACTTCCAGCAATTTGTTAAACTATACCTATGGGTAGAATTGAAACATTTTTCTTTTCTCTCTACCTGGTCCCTCCAGAAATTGAAGACTCTTGGGTTCCAAGCAGGTGAATGGGAAAGACTGTCTCCTGGCATGTGCAGGAATCTCAATATTTGGGGGACTTCTACAAGAGAGGACTCCACCGAGGCAGAGTTGATGGCAGGCCTTGGTATGGCTTTCCTGGCCTTGAAAGTATGGCTTTTGGGAACTCAGTCTGAGACTTCTGAGGAATTCCACAAGAGCCAGTTTGGAGGAGCCTAGGAGGCCACTGTAGGTGTGATTTTGGACATATTCCTGTATTACTGAAAACTTGTTTTCTGAACTATATTACAGACCTGGACAAAAACGACAGGCAGGTGTGGTTGATATTATCTCAGAATACGGATACGGCTTGTATTTTGCTTAATGGTCATGATCTTCCCTGCGTTGTGCCTGTTAGGTGTCTTACATTTTGTCCCTAGCCTGAGTGGAGGAAATCTATTTGAGGACTGAGCAGCAACAGTAACCTCACTGAAAAAAGAGTCTAATTGCTGGGTTAATGGCAACAGCAAGATGCCGTTGTTGTCTTCCTCTGGATTTCCATGAAAAATCGACCTGGCTAATGTGACCATGTGGAGACGACTGACAGTGGCGGGGTGGGGGAGGGGCGGGGGAAGACCCTTACCATCTTCCTATCCCACATGCCAGTACGTCAGAAGGACCCTGTCGGTAAACATTACCATGTAACACATCATACACTTTGACTGCCCATGAGCCCCCCACCCAGGCTATGCTGTGTGGAGTGGAATAGGCTGGCTTCTGGACACACAAGTCCAACTAGTGTGATTAACCGTTTTTTTGTTTGGAAAGACCTAATGCGTCCACCCCTAACAAAACATGGGGTGGGCTAACTCCACCAGAATGTATTTTTTAGAGCCGAGGCCTTCTCCTCCCCATGGGGGTTGCTCGGGATTTGTGAAAAACAGGGTTGGCCTTACCTTCTTTATAACCAGACAGGGCACTGCTGCTATTGACTCCCTCTCCATTACCCCAGTAAGTGCTTGGCTCCAAAATTTGCCCACATTCTGGCAAATGACTGTTCTTAGCCTACTAGGTATCTTACTCTTGATGCTCTTTGGCTGCTGCCATCTGTATTTGTGGCATCTGGCTGCAGTGCCCCCCTACATACCTGACCCCAGGGATATCACAGAAGAAGGGCAGACCAAGATTGTGAGGGTCGTGCAGCGTTATGTAGGGGTGGAGTGTATGATCAGGCCACCAAGATGGCTGCTCTCTGTACACCCCCTGCTCAACCAGTGCCTGCTTCACCTACACCCTACTCACATGACTGACCTTCCTACATACTTGCCCCCAACCCAGCTAGTGATTGTTCTAATCTTCAGATCAGAATATCTCCACCATGATAACTTATTAATGGGGTAGTGAAGAGCATGCCCCTCTGCTAGTTTCCCTGGTAACTGATAAGCCATCCTGACCTCAATTCCCCCTATAACTGGTAACCTCGCCCTCGCCCCAGGAACAAAGACTGCTGCCATGTCCTACCCACTGTCTGCCACACATGGTGGGGTGTCGTTCCAGGATCTTGCTTCAGACATGAAAGATCCACCACCCATTAAACCACTGAGGTCTCTATCACTGACTCCAGGATCTTTCTTTGGTCTCAAGGATGGGCAAGTACAAGGCTTGTAGGCCTGCAGGGTGCAGCCCAACACTCCTTCTATTGTGAATGATACTCTCCCTGGGTAGAGTATCCTAGGTTGCAGATATTTCCCTTTCAGGACTTTGAATGTATCTTGCCACTCCCTCTGGCCTGCAACGTTTCTGTAGAGAAACCAGCTGATAGCCTTATGGAGGTTCCCTCTGTTTTTCTCTCGCTGCCTTCAGGATGCCTGCTTTAACTTTTCCCATTTTAATTATAGACGTCTTGGTGTAGGTCAGTTTGGGTTCATCTTGTTTGGGACCTTCTGTGCTTCCTGTACCTGGATATCTGTTTCCTTCTTTAGGTTTAGGAAGTTTTCCACCAAAATTTCTTCAAGTACATTTTTGATCCCTTTTTCTCCTTCTGGGATCCCTATTATGTGTAGATCGGCTCACTTTATATTATCCCATAGGTTTCATATATTGCTTTCATTTTTTTCATTAGTCTGTCTGCTGTTCTGACTGGGTGATTTCAATTATTTTATCTTCCAGATCACTTATTCATTCTTCTGCATCATTTAGTTTGCCCATGGCCAGGACCGTCTGTTTAGATCTGTTTTCTGCCTACCACAATGCAGCTACTGCACTGCCCTCTGAGCGTCTGAAGCTCCCTTTCTGTCCCAGCTGATCTCCCAGCCACTGAAGGGGCTTCCCAGAGTGAGGGAACTTTTCCTCTTTCACAGCTCCCTCCCAGGGGAGGTGCTGTCCTAATTACTTTTTTTTTTTTTTTTTTTACTTTGGGACAGGTGCTGTCCTAATTACTTTTTTTTTCTTTTGTCCTACCCGGTGATCTTTCTTACAGCTTTGGTTGTATGAGATCTTATGCCAGAGTTCAGCAGGTATTCTGTGAGAACTGTTCCACACGTAGATGTATTTTTGATGTATTTGTGGGAGGAGGTGAGTTCCACGTCCTTCTATCCCGCCATTTTGACCTCCACCTGTCCTTACTGTATAAGGTTCTTGAGGATCAAACCTAGCGCGATGCTCCCGTGGCCAAGGGCCAGCTCAGTTTCCAGCACAAGATGTGGTAGGAAGCAGGAGAGCCACCTGCTGGTGAAACTTCATCCATCAAAAGTCAGCAACCAGGTTATCTTCTTATGTTCCAAGGACACCCCCAGAGTTTGCCCCACTTTCCTTTCATCCCTATATCACTTGCCTCCAAAGATGCTCTCCTAACTCAATCGAAAACAGCTCTCTCAGTTCCCTCTCTTAAGCAGCACTGTCCAACAGAACTTTCTGACATGATGGAAGTATTATTCAACTGCACTGTCCACTATAGTTACCACAACCCATGTGTGGCATCGAGTACTTGAAATGTGACGAGAGCAACTAAAAACCTGAGTTTTTATTTAGTTTTAATTGTATTTAAATAGCTAAATGTGGCTAGTGGCTACTGTACTTGGATAGCACAGCAGTAAAGCAGTGGTTCTCAACCTTGTCTGTCCCCTAAATTCACCCCAGCAGGGACCTTTTAAGAATCCAGATGAGCAGACCACACCCCGAATCAATTAAATTAGAATCTCGGTATTTTTTAAGCTCTTTCTGGGTGTTTCAATCATGTGTCCAAAGTTGAGAACCGTTGCTCTAAAACCAGTGTTTGGCAAACTATCCTGTGTAAGAACTTCCTGGGGGTCTTGTTAAAATGCAGATTCTGATTCAGAGGCCTGAGGTGAGAACTGAGATTCCACAGGTCAAACAAGCACAGGCTGCTGCCCCTGGGCCACACTGAGTACCAAGGCTCTACCCCAGCCCTTCGAATCCTTTCACTCACGCAAACAAACATTAGGTACTTTCTGAGACCAGTGGCATGACAGTTCTGGCTTTTAGAGTTTCCATTCTAATCGGAGAAATAATAAGCTTGTAATCTCAAACAGTGATAAATGCTTTGAAGTAAATGAAACAGTGTAGTGGGATAAGGATGTGTGCGGCTAACTGCAGATTTAAGGAGGTGAATGTTTAGTTTTTGGCTTTCAGGAGCCTACAGGTGAAGATCTAGAAAAACATGCTCTCTGGGGAAGAGGGACAGTGAGTGTGAGGCTCCTGAGGCAAGAAAAGGCCTGGCAGAGTAAGGCACAGGTGAACGGGGAGAGTGACAGAGGGGGGAATCAGAGAAGGGCAGTGGTGGTCACGGTGAGGAGTTTGGACTGTGTTCTAACTGAACTAAAAGCCGCAGTAGGGCCTTAAGCAAGAGCATGAGGAATGCTGATTTACTCTGGAGAGATTTGCTCACTGCTGATCTGACTTTCTGATAGTTTTTCACAGCATCATTTAACTGCTAAGACTTGGTCTCCTCTTTCCCCTTTGCTGATTTTTTTCCCCCTCACACTGTAAAAAGAAATACAAAGATAGGTCTCTAGGTATAAGAAAAACCAAGGAATCATTTTTACTTCTGAGGAAAGCCAAACTCAGAACTACACATTTCAGAGAAGCTAGGGTGGAGACTCTGCCATTGGAAGAAGCAGGCAAGGAACTCAGGGTTGCCCCCCTTCTCCGGAAGCTCCTGGTGGATGACTTCCGTGGATGGTGTCAGTAAACTGTAGCCCACCTTCCTTCTGCCAGATTCTTGCCTTAGGCAGCAAGAGGACTGAAGGTGTAAGAAATAAAGAGCAGCAGGAGGAAAGAAAGGACCCAGTGGCCACCTGTTGTCTGAAAAAAGCCTGCCGAAGTGAGAGACTGCCTCTGGAGTCACAGAAAAGCCAAGCCAGAGATCAGGACTCTAAGCTATTGCAAAGGAGTAAGCCAACATGGGTCTTGGTTTTCTTATTTCTCTCATTAATACAATTCCAAAACCATTTCTATCAGTAGCAGTTAAAGGACGCTGTAGCACAGGAAGCTGTCAACCAAATAAATCTTAAAATGCATATAAAAGGACATGAGTTGAATAAATTTACATGTGGCCTCATGAGGATACAGGGTTAGTTGGCAGTTATTACCTTTAAGAAAATCCTAGGAAAGATATGCACCCAAATGTTAATAGTAGTTACCTCTAGGAGATAATATTAGATGGGAGAAGGAAAAAGAAGGGTACCTTCTGCTTAACTTTCAAAAGTTAATCAAAATACTAGTAGAGGTACTTCCTGGGTGGTCCAGTGGGTAAGACTCCATGCTCCCAATGCAGGGGGCGCGGGTTCGATCCCTGGTCAGGGATCTAGATCCCGCATGCCACAACTAAGAGCCTACATGCCACAACTAAGACTTTGCACGCCACAACTAAAGATCCTGCACACCACAACGAAGATCCTGTGTGCCGCAACTAAAGACCTGGTGGAGCCAAATAAATAAATATTAAAAAAAAAATACTAGTAGAGAAAAAGGAGACTCCAGGAGCATTTAACTAGATGATACAGCTTCTTCCACATCAAAGGAAGGCCTGGCCTCTTGGTTAAATCATGTTTCCTTAAGTGCATTTTGTACATATTATTACTCTCCTAAGATGCTTCATTAACAAACAAGAATCTTTGTTCAGGTAAATTTGTGAAGTACGATAGCTGATGACATCCTGGAACACACTTTGGACCACGCTGGGTGCGGTAGGCTGCATAATGCCCCCCACCAGCTATGTCACATCTTAAGTTTCAGGACCTGTGAATATTTTATGGCAAAAGGACACTTTGCAGATATGATTATGTTAAGGATCTTGAGATAAGAGATTATTATGGACCATCTGGTGGGCCCTCAATGCTATCATAAGTGTCCATATAAGAGGGAAGCAGAGGGGGATCTGACCACACAGAGAAAGAAGGCAATGGAAGCAGAGACTTGATGCTAAGCTGCTGCTGCTAAACAAACAGGAGGGGCCATGAGCCACAGAATGCAGCTCTAGAGACTGGAAAAGGAGGGGAAAGATTCTCTCCTAGAGCCTACAGAGGGAGCATGCCCTGCCAACACCCTGGTTTTTGCCCAGTGAAACCATTTTGGACTTCTGACCTCCAGAACTACAAGATAATAAATGTGTTGTTTTAAAGTCCCCACATTTGTGGTAATTTGTTACAGCACTCATATGGAATGAATACAATGAGTTAAGGTCTAGGAATCGGGGAAGGAGAGCAGGAAGCGTAAGAGTTAAAGTCCCACATAGCTGGACTGGAACTCTACTCTTCAAATTACTGACTTGGCTGTGGTCCAGGCTTCTCCAATTCTCAGCTTCTTCACCTGAAAATTGGGGCTAACGACTTCCTCATTTTAGTGTGAGTATTCAATGAGAAGGGAAGTAGCAGATGGATCGCAGGGAGTATTCAAATGTTGGTTCCCTTTCCCTGGCTGTTTTCTCTTCAGAGGAACTGCCAGAAACTTGTCTTCTCCCAGGCGGCTCCTACTGTGGAAGTCACACAAGGACCCAGGGTGACCCCCGAAGACCCAGGGTAAGATCATTGTTGGCCTTGCTCGGTATCATGTATGTGCCCACTGTGCGAATATCCATCGAGAGAGGCTGATTCAATTGTTCTCATCCTCTAACTACAGTTTCTGCCCATCATAATAGATAATCAGATGCAGGCCCAGTAACAAGAATCATCCCTTACCTCTTAGCTACTGTGATGATTAATTTTACATGTCAACCTGACTGGGCGATGGGATGCCTAGGTATGTCTATGAGGGTGTTTCCAGAAGAGATCAGCATTTGAACTGGTGAACTGAGTAACGCAGACGGCCCTCCCCATGTGGTGGGAATCATCCAATCCATTCAGGGCCCAAATAGAACAAAAAGGCAGAAGAAGGGCAAACTCACTCTCTCTGCTTGAGCTGAGACATCCATCTTCTGCCCTCAGACAGCAGCACTCCTGGTTTTACACCACCAGCTTTCCTGGATCTCCAGCTTATGGAGAGCAGACTGTGGGCCTTCACAGCCGCCATAATCACGTAAGCCAATTCCTATAAGAAATCTTCTCTTATACGTATCTGTTCTACTCTATTGGTTCTGTTTCTCTGGAGAACCCTAATACCACTATTAAATCTAAATTATTCCCCTGAAGGGAAGATAAGAGGGCAAGATGAGGATCACTGCAACAGTCTGAGAAGTCACCATGATCTGACAGCCCTTTAAGGACAGGCCCAGTTTATCTGGGCTGGGAAGAACATGGAGCCCAGAAGTCTGAATGGGCCACTGAAAGTTCATTACAGCAACAGAAGCCTGCCCATGTGTACTCACTGCAAAGAAAGTCAAATCCTCTGCCTTAAACGTTTAACTTTAGCCCTATCCTGTGTCCTCCTATAACCCTGAGATGTGTATAGCTTCAAAACATGACACTGAAAGGACTGACGGTGTGATTTACTTAGTTTCAGTATACTGCAGTGGATTACAAATAATCTGTACGTTTAAAAGGAAACTCTTCTGTCATAAGAGAGCAAGCTGTAACTCAAGGACTGGAGCCGGTTTCCCCCATCCCCGCAGCGCTGGCTCTGGCCAGTCAGCATTCACACCAAACAGACCCATCTATTAATAAGCCAAGCCCTCTCTTCCGACTGCCAGCCTTCTGAATGGAATGACAAGGGGCCATGTCTTTAAAAACGTCAAGGAGCAGAAATCTCTGCTGATTCCCCCAGGAACCTCTATAAAGGCATGGGTTCTTTAAAGCAAGCTAGAGAATGAACCTGTCAGTGGGTCGGCTCTGTGGAAGAACAATCCTGGTCCCTCCCCCTGTTTTCCAGCAGTGTGCTAGTGGCTCTCAAAGATTTCCCAGAAATTTGTTTTAAGGAAAATCACAGCTTTCTTGATTAGCATCTAAAAGGCACTTACGCACATTTTCACTTAGGAAATTGATTGAGCGATTAAGAGTAACACTGAACCATTCTCTTATCCTGAATGGCCAACATTCTGGATCTAAACTGGTAGGTGGCTGCACCGCCGCGGTCAAGAGAGCCGCTTCTCATTATTCCCAGGCCCGGCCGTGTTCACTGGCTTCTCTGCACGTTTTCAAAAAGCAGACTCCACGTCACCCATCTCCACGCACACAGTCTTTAGTTGTGAATAATATTCAATTGTCACACGGCCATTCTCTCTGCCAAACCCTGAAAGGAAGAGAAGGGGTGAGGGTGAGCCATTGCGGTAATCCAGCCACAGTGACCTGCAGAAACAGGCACTGCTCCCAGGGCTGGAGAAGAGTGCAGAGCCAAGAAGTTTTGAGATCAAGTCCTCAACTGCATGTATTAACTGTGGAGCTAGATGTGGGAAAAGTGACACACTAGCCTTCGGGGATAGGGAAATATTTAGGTTTCATTTCTTACCAGTACGACTCTTAACTTCTAGTATCTACTCTTCTAGACTAAGGTCTAAAAATGTTCAGACTTTCTTATCAAGCATTAGAGCATTCTCTACAATTATCAATCAACCTGATGCCTTTGAAAGTCAGTGCTAACTTAGAACTTAACTCTACATAATAGGCTTATTAACCTTCTCTTATACTAAATCTGTAAGAGCACCTACTATTTATACTCTGTCCACTCACGTGGGGGGTGGACCCTTTAGGCTCTCAGGTTACTCAAAGCCAAGACACTGCCCAATCAATAGTAGATGAGGTTACAGGACAGCCTTCCTTGTGTCCCCCACCCCAGACTGAGGCAGGCTCTGCATCCTAAAAGCAAGGCCCAGTCTCCAAAAATGCACATCTCCAGGGGGCATCATTCCAAATGGGACATACACAATGGCCCTGCTAAGGCCTCACTCTGCCTTTTGTTCCTTTCCAAATCCTCTCAGCATGGAGCCCACTGGGCATGTTAGGCCAGCTTTCTGTCCCTCTCATCTCATATAGGCATATCCATGGGCACTGATCCAAAGTTTCAGGTTTAGGGAAGGGAAAGCTGGCCTCAGAGGCCCCACTGAGGCCAAAGCTGCAGATTCCAAACAAACTGAGGGTTATGAATTAATAAAACAGAGCCTTGGTTCCTACCCTGCCTTTAGGTCTGTGTTACAGCTCCTCCAGGTACCCCATAGGGACAGGGATGACTAGTGAAGTATGACTAGAGAATGCCAGAATGATACCAAACGCAATACCAAATAAAACTGTCAAATTAACACCCACCATCTCGTCATCATTCATCCGTGTTTACATGTTTGCCAACACGGTGATGGCCATAAGTATCTGCCAGGAGAGTAGGGGTCGGACTCTTAGAATGGTGCACCTACAAAGTCCAAACCAATTTTCATACAGAATTGGTGAAATCAGCAACAAACTCCAAAGAAAGAACCTCAAAGTAATGGCTATGTTCCTGATGCCTCAAATCTCCTAAGAGACTAGATTTACAAACTTGCCATGGTTCGAACGCCTAGGGGTGGTTTTACACTTAATGGCAATCACAGACTGTGAGGAAAAAGTAATCCTACCCACGAGATAAACCTTTTTCAGATATATGTCAGCTGTTCACAATCCAGTCTACACATCAAAGACTTCTGGAGAGCTTCTGGAAAAAATAAAGATGCTCAGCTTCCATTCCCAGAGACGGATACATTGGGCCTGGGGAGGACCAGGAATTCATATACTTTTCCAGGTGATTCTGATACACACACAGGTTTAGGAACCTGTTCCATAAGGACTGAATTATGACCAGTGTTTCTAGAGATGGGGGTTTGCTTTCACAGTTCCCAGATTCTCACCTGACTTCTTATATCCACCAAAGGGCAACTCCACTGGGCTGACATTATAGTTGTTAATGAAGCACATTCCAGCCTGAAGCTCAGCCACCACTCTGTGGGCACGCTGGATGTCCCTATGAAGAAAAAATGCATTGGTTATTCACAGTTTCTTTTGCTACAACCTTACCAGGAAAAGTTAGACGGTCACTTCTAAGGGTCTCAAAACATTGCCAAATTGTTTCTTCAAACTGTGTTTTAAAATCTTATACCATCCATGCAAAATAGATAAGGATTTGAATTTTATAGTCTCATCCAAACGCATGTATAAAATAAGCAGCAGCAACAAGGGTGCCAAAACAATTCAATGGGGGAAAATAGTCTTTTCAACAAATAGTGCTAGAACAACTGGATATACATATGCAAAAGAATGAAGGAAGATCCCTTTCTTACACTACACGCAAAAATTAACTCAAATGGGTCACTGACCTAAAATGTCAGAGTGAAAACCACAGAACTCTTTGAAGCAAACAGGAATAAATCTTCATGACCTTCGGTTAGACACAATCTTCTTAGACATGACACCAAAAGTAACAGATACAGAAAAAACAGAATAATTACACTGACAAAATTTTAAAATTTTGTGCTGCAAATGAGACTATCAGGAAAGTAAAAAGACAACTCACAGAAATGCAAATTAAAACTGATACAAGACACCACTGCACAACCTCTAGGATGGCTAAAATCAAGAGAACCGACAATAACAATTGCTGACTAGGATGTGGAGAAACTGGAACCCTTATACATTGCTGATGGGAATGTAAAACGGTACTGCCACTTTGGAAAACAGTTTAGCAGTTCCTCAAATAGTTAAACACAGTCACCATAGGATCTAGCAATTCCACTCCTGGGTATATACCTGAAATGAAATATACAAATATCCACACAAAGACTCATATATGAATGCTCATAGGAGCATTATTCATAATAGCCAAAAAGTGGAAACAGCCCAAATGTCTATCAATGGGTCAATGAATAAACAAAATGTGATATATCCATACTACAGAATATTACTCAGTAGTAGAAAGGAATAAAGTAGTGATACATACTATAACAGTAAATGAACTTTGAGAAGAAGCCAGTAGATGAACTAAGTGAAAGAAGCCAGTCGTGAAGGGTCACATACTGCATGATTTCATCTACGTAAAATATTCAAAATATGCAAATCTATAAAGACAAAGTAGATCAGTGGTTGCCAGGGACTGGGGGGAGGGGAAAATGCAGAGTAACTGTTATTGTTCTTAGAATGAAGAAAATGTTCTAAAATTAGATTATGACAGTTGTACAATCTGTAAATATACTAAAAACTATTGAATTGTACAATTTAAATAAGTGAATTGTTTGGTACATGAATTATCCCAACAAAGCTGTTTAAAAAAAGAAAAAAAGGAGTTACCCTCCTTTGTAACTGGCCTTTGTCTGTATTTTGGTGGCGAAGCAAAGCAAGAGGAGAGACTTATCCCACTCAATCCTCAAATCAAAAAAAGCAGCTCCTGGGACTTCCCTGGTGGTGCAGTGGTTAAGACTCCACACTCCCAATGCAGGGGCCCTGGGTTTGATCCCTGGTCAGGAAACTAGATCCCACACGCATGCTGCAACTGAGAGTTCACATGCCACAACTAAAGAGCCCGCCTGCCACAACTAAGAAGCCCACGTGCACAATTAAGACCCGGCGCAACCAAATAAATAAATATTTTAAAATATACATATATATATAAAAAAAAAAAAAAAGCAGCTCCTGGGAATTCCCTGGCGGTCCAGTGGTTAAGACTCTGTGCTTTCACTGCCAAGGGCCTGGGTTCAATCCCTGGTCGGGGAGCTAAGATCCCGTAAGCTGTGAGCCACAGCCCAAAAAAACAAAGCAAAACAAAACAAAACAAACAAACAAAAAAGCAGCTCCTCAGAGAGGACTTTTAGGGTAGTGAAGCTACTCTGTATGATATTACAACAGTGAGTACAAGTTATTATACATTTGTCCAAACCCATAGAATGCACACCAAGAGTGAACCCTAATGTGGACTATAGTCTTTGGGTGATAAAGATGTGTTCATGTAGCTTCATCAATTCTAACAACTGTTCCACTCTGGTGGGGGATGTGGATCATGGGGGAGACTATGCATGTGTGGGGCAGGAGTAGCTGGGAAATCTCTGTACTTCCACTCAGTTTTGCAGTGAACCTAAAAGTGCTCTTAAAAATAAAGTCTATTAAAAAAAAAAAAAAAAAGTAGCTCCTCACTTTTTTCTTCAGAACTCAAAAAGAAGCTACTACATCAGGTCCTCAAGGGAGACTTGGGTCTTCCATCCCACGTTCCTGACCACAAATCTACAAAAAATAATAACCTTGTATGTCACTAAAGAAACAGCATAATCCCAAGTGTAAACAGTCTTAGAAAACTGCCTACTACTGCCAAAGACTAATCAGATTTTGTACATAAACAAGCAACCTGCAAGAATTTTCTAAGAAGTTTTTCTCCGAAATCACTTTTTGTTTTTCTTATAGTGGTTAAAGTTTATGTACAAAGATATTAATCCCAACATTACTCACAACAGTTAAAATTAGAAATAGCACCCTAAATACACAACAATAGAAAAAAGGCCCACATGTGTTACAATGCATTCCAATTTAGGGACTTCTATAAAGCTAAAAATCATGGCTTTGAAGGATACTGCCCAGTATTCATATGCTTATGGATTTCTAAATTCCTTGACATACATGTTTTTAATAGGCACCTAACATGATGCTTTACATAGATCAGAAACTTAAATATTTATTCAATGTATGAATGAACAAAGGATAGAATTTTCATCAATAAAGCTAATAGCTTAATTTAAACTCAACACTAGGGTTCTCTGGCTATTCAGGGCTAACTGTGAAATGCTACTTTGCCATCTTTTGACTTTAGCTGAAGCAAATAGAAAGTGCTGATGAAAATGCAGTGAGGGCAAACTCCAGTGAGGGAATAAGATCAATTAAATATCTAAGAAGACACTGCAGCCCCATTTCTTCAAAGCCACTTGGGGTGTCCTTCCCCACCTACCTGGTGAAGACACCAGCTGCTAGTCCGAAAGTGGTATCATTGGCTCTTTCCAGAACCTCAGCTTCAGTGTCAAATGATAAAATAGACATAACCGGTCCAAAAATCTCTTCTTTCACACAGGTCATGTCATCTCTACAATTAGCTGCAAACATTATTAAAAAACCAAACATCAGCAAAGGAATGATTATTTCTGGCACGTTAAAATTTCCTGTTCATAGTAAACAGTGAATACACAGCTTTAGAGAAATTTCAATGTGACATTTCCAGTGTGAATATAAATCTGAGCATCCTTTCTGCATGACGATTTAACACTACATATTAAGGAGCCATGGCCTCTGTGTTCATTCTAAATCTACTTTTTTGAATTCATCATAAGGAAATAGCTAATGAGGTGTACAAGGATGTACATACAAGGACTTCCATCACAACATCCCTGTGACAGTCAAAACTAGAAGCAACACACTAGACATCCAAAATAGACGGGATGATCACGTGAATGGTACACAACCGAATGATGAACTTCTATGAAGCATCAAAAAGTAATGTTTCGGGGCTTCCCTGGTGGTGCAGTGGTTGGGAGTCCGCCTGTCAATGCAGGCGACAGAGGTTCATGCCCCGGTCTGGGAGGATCCCACATGCCGCAGAGTGGCTGGGCCTGTGAGCCATGGCCCCTGAGCCTGCGCGTCCGGAGCCTGTGCTCCGCAACAGGAGAGGCCACAACAGTGAGAGGCCCGCATATCGCAAAAAAAAAAAAAAAAAAGTAATGTTTTGGAGACTTCCCTGGTGGTCCAGTGTTAAGAATCCGCCTTCCAATGCAGAGGACGCGGGTTCGATCCCTGGTTGGGGAACTAAGATCCCACATACCGCAGGGCAGCTAAGCCCGCGCGCCACAACTGGAGAGCCCACGCGCCCCAACTACTGAGCCTGCGTGCCCTGGAGCCCACATGCCACAACTACAGAAGCCCACGTGCCACAACTAAAGAAGCCCATGCACCACAACAGAGAGCGCAGCCAAAAAAAAAAAAACGGGGTGTGTGCGTGTGTGTGTGTGCGTGTGTATAGGATGCACTTCAAATGAATTAAAATGATTACTAAAAAAGAGAAGTAATGTTTTTGAAGAAAATAAGTAAATGCTCATGATTAACATTCACTGGAAAAGGTACAAACTGTATATATCCTCCCAATTTCTGTTAAAATGTTACACATGACTAACATTTTTTATATTTTTTCACATTTTCTTAATGACTCTGATATGATTAGAATGAGAAACAATATTTTTAAAAAAGAAAATACAATGTAAAAATAATAACTTAGAAATAACTGAAGGAGTGTTCATTTTATATGAAAATGTACTTAAGTTTTTAAGTGGCTAAATCCCTAAAAAGATTAAATTCACACTTGACATTTTAAAATATGCATATATGTCTAAAGAAGCTCATATATTTAGATGTGAAATACTGAACCTCACTGATCCTCAAGACAGTGGTGCTTTTATCCACACTTTGGCTGAAGAACAGCTCACCTCAATGCTGGAAACCACGCATGGAGTGAGATATGTTGTTTGTAAGGTTGTGTGATACATGTAAACAATGTGGAGGCAGAAAAACAGCTTGAGAACCCTACTTTAAACACCAGCTTTACACTAGCCAAAGCTAAAAACCAACTTCTCACATATCTACAAAGAGGAGGACTCTAAAATCTCATAAGAGATGAATCAGAGCTTGTGCATACAAAGTAAGAACAGCACTCTGGTCGTGTGTATGTTACACTGTACTCTGGGGACACCTAAACTACCTTCAAAGGTATATTAAATAATTTTAGGTTGTGTTTAAGGATAGTTTATTATAATCTAAATCTTTGAAAATTACTAATCCACATACAATTTTTAGGGAAATTGTTAGCCAGAATATTAAATTACTCAAGATAATTCATTACCCAACAGTCCCAGAATACAGTTTGTCTTACACAGGCTGATAACACAGTATGGCTCTGTTTGCAATGCATTCTATATTGGAGAGTCAAAAGAGATGAGGGGATAAAGCGGCAGCTGACGTTACGAGAAAAGAAAAGGTTCCTGCCCCACACATAACACTCGTTATACTTTAGCCCCAAATCTCAAGTAAATGAATCTACAGATTGAGGTTCTGGAGTCATTCTCCAGTCATTTTATATGCGTAAAAATGTACTGAGGACTTATTAACATGCAAATCTCAAGGTCCTGGGCCCTGAAAGTGACATTTGGGGGTCTAGGGCAGGGACGAGAAATCTGCATTTTTAACAAGTTTTCCAAGTGATACTGACACTGTAGATGACAAACAAGGCTTTCAGAATCACTAGAATGAAGTTAAGGTAGTTAGCTCCCTGTCCTTTGCATAGGTTCACAGTTTGTTTAAAAACATTTTTTTTCCTAATTGTAAAATACATGTTCTCTGTAGAAAATCTGTAATATTCAGAAATGCACAAAGTATAATAAAAAATCACCTTTAATCCCAGCATCTAGAGAAATCCACTATCAATATTATGATGCAGACTTCCCTGGTGGCACAGTGGTTAAGAATCTGCCTGCCAATGCAGGAGACACGGGTTCGAGCCCTGGTCTGAGAAGATCCCACAGGCCACGGAGCAACTAAGCCCGTGCACCACAACTACTGAGCCTGTGCTCTAGAGCCCGTGAGCCACAACTACTGAGCCCCCGTGCCACAACTACTGAAGCCCATGCACCTAGAGCCCATGCTCCACAACAAGAGAAGCCAGTGCAATGAGAAGACCACGCACCACAACGAAGAGTATCCCCCACTCACCACAACTAGAGAAAGCGCATGTGCAGCAACGAAGACCCAACACAGCCAAAAATAAATAAATAAAATGAATTTATTTAAAAACAAAAACAAAAAACCTGATTCCTTTAAAAAAAAATATGATGCATATTCTCTGTTCCTTCTTTTTCCCATGCACATATTTGATTTTTAATAGATTTGGGATAATACCATATATACTACTGTTTAACCTGTATTTTCTATGTAAAAACATATAGTAAGTTTTCCCTCTTCCTTAATAGCTACAAGCTAATCCATGGCATGGATGCTAAATTCACAGCCCTTAAACCTCAGCAGATCTTTAGCTTTTTAGCAAGACCTAAAAGGTTAAACTGCACCAAATATCAAGGGTTGAAAAGTGTGACACCACTATCAACCTCAGGGACAAAAATCAGCTGAATCTATCTTCAGGATAAGGTGTAAGGAATTATACAACATAATTCCATCTATATATAGGTTTTTAAAGTCAAGGAAACTAGCAATATTTTTATAGGAGATACTAACATACAATGTAAAATGACAGAGCAAAGTAAATGACAACAACAACATCTAGAATAGTGTCACCCCCAGTAGAAGAGAAGGAGATGGGTGTGAGGACAGTAGGATGACCACATACTTGACTGTCCAAACCAGGAGATTTTTCAGATTGAAAGGAAGTGCTAAAACTATTATATCATATAATTTTTGAAAATATTAATATATTGTCCAACAAATTGGTTTTATTATATTGATGACCTAAAGTTCAAAGAAAAGCACATTCTTTACCAACTTTCTTGAGAAAAGAAATTCATTACTGAATTTTTAACAAACATGCCCTTTCATTTTCTTGGAGTGCCTTGATTCTAGAACAACAGCTGTACACCCAGTTAAGTCCCATGTAACTGATATCATTGTCCAAGAAGAGAAGGGGCACACATGAGGCTTCTAAGGTAAGGGAGAACTTCTACTCCTTAAATTTGAGTAGCAGGGACACACAGTTTGGCAACCCTTGCCTTATACCATATACACAGTTTATAAATATTCTTGTCTATCTGACATTTAATTCAAACTGTTTAAAAGCAAACAAGAAGAGGACATACTTAACACACAAGGTCTCATGTAATACCCATCCTTTAATTTGGGATCTTCAGGTACGTAGAGGTCTCCACCACATAATACTTTAGCACCCTGCCAAAAAAGAATGCATATTTTATGTTAAACATAAAACCCCAGTATGCATTCCCGAAATGCCACTTGTGTCCTGAACAAATGCATACTTAGTCACTCCACTGCAAGTACAATGCAGAATACAGCTCCCAAATGGATATGACCATAGGAAAGAAGCACAGAGCAAGTAACCTAGGAGTAACTACCCCTCCCCCTCCTCTCATCTCACCTCCACTTGTTTCTCACCTGCTCCTTTGCCACTTTAACAAACCCAAGGACTCGCTCCAGATGTGGTCGGTTGATCAGGGGACCCATCCTTGTATCTTCCAGAAGGGGATCTCCAATTTTTATCCTTTGGGTCTGTTTCACCACTTCCTCTGAAAATTGATCAAGAATTTCCTTTTGCACAAATACCCTTGTACCATTACAACAAACCTAAAGGACAGACACATAAAAATTTATATGTAGATGAGGGGGAAAAAAGGAAAAGGATAAAAAGTTCAACAGCTTTAAATTTAAAAGAGACAGTATACTTTCTTTAAAGGTTAGTTCCACTTCTAAAAATTATCACCATACTGAATAGGATCACACATGTAATTGTGGACACAGTACCCCACACACAAACTCTGCCCTGTGAGAAAAAAGTTATGCCTTTGTTTTTGTATAAATTTCCTTAAAGCAATTAATAGATCCATATGACCCATAGGACTTCTATTTCTTCATCTCAGATCCTCAATTTGGCTGTATATTTTGAGAGCAGGAGGTAAGAGTGGAAGGGACTGAAGAGTAAAACTAGATCAAGAACTGAGGCCTTCAGTCTAATAAAAACCTAGGGTGGTTCAGAGTCAATGTTTGTCTCTAAAAACACAAGTAATGGGACTTCCCTGGTGGTGCAGTGGTTAAGAATCCCCCTGCCAATGCAGGGGACATGGGTTCAATCCCTGGTCCAGGAAGATCCCACATGCCACAGAGCAACTAAGCCCATGCGTCACAACTAGTAAGCCTGCGCTCCAGAGCCTGCGAGCCACAACTACTGAGCCTGCGTGCCACAACTACTGAAGCCCGTGCGCCTAGAGCCCATGCTTTGCAACAAGAGAAGCCACCACAATGAGAAGCCCACACAGCGTTATGAAGAGTAGCCCCTGCTCGCTGCAACTAGAGAAAGCCCGCACGCAGTGCTAAAGACCCAACGCAACCAAAATTTTAAAAAAACACACACACACAAGTAATGACTATTTAGACCCTCCCACAGACATGAACATAAATACTACTCAAATGATATCAGAACAGTAGAACAGAAAAGAAAGTCCAAAAATAGATCCAAGTACTCAAGGAAATTTAGTTTACAATAAAGGTGGAATCTAAAACCACTAGAGTAAAGATGAATTAGTAACAAATGGTTCCACTGGTTAGCCATGTGGAAAAAAAGATACAATCTCATACTGTACACAGGAGTAAACCCCAAATGTATAAGGAATCTAAATATAGAATAAACCAATTACCAAGAGAAAATATAGGTGAATTCTACTATAACCTAGGTGAAGGAAAAGGTTTTCTAACTAGTACTCAAAATCTAGGTGCAATGAAAGAAAAAAATGATAAATTTGACTACAGAAAATCAATAATCTTTTGCATGGCAAAAACATCCTAAACAAAGCCAAGACAACAAACTGGAAGAAAACATTTACAACGTACATCACAGATAAAGGGTACTATCACCAATATTTAAATAACTTATAAAAACTGAGGGAAAATCAAAACTAATAGTATAACACACCAAAAAAAGTGAACTTGGGAATTCTCTGGCAGCCCAGTGGTTAGGACTTGGCACTTTCACTGCCAAGGGCCTGGGTTTGATCCCTGGTTGGGGAACTGAGATCCTGCAAGTGTTGCAGCACGGCCAAAAAGAAAAAAAGTGAACTTCACTATGTGTGAATAAGAAAAAAATCTCTACAAAAAGAATTGAAGGAAATGACTAGATGTTCAATATAAAATTGGATAAAAGTTATGCACAATTCACACACACACATATAAATGGTCCTTAAGCCTAGAAAAGATGTTCAATCTCGTTCATAATTAGATAATTGAAATTAAAACTACAATGAAGTATCACCCCTTACCTCGTGAGGAAATAGGCACACATATATTGTTGGTAGGAATGCAAGTTGGTCCAACCCATTTGCAGGGGAATATGGCACTATCTTACAAAATTATATATGCACTCAACATCACTAATTATAAGGGAAATATAAATAAAAACCTACAGTGAGATACTACTTCACATCTACTCTGATGGCTGTGACCAAAAAAACCAGAAAATAACAAGTATTGGCAAGGATGTGGAGAAATTAGAGCCTTTGTGCATTGTTGGTGAGAACGTAAAATGGTGCAGCTGCTGTAGAAAACATTATGGCAATTCCTTGAAAAATTAAACACAGAATTACTATATGATCTAGAAATTCCACTTCTGGGTATATACCCAAAAGAAGTGAAAGCGGGGACTTGAATAGATATTTGCACATCAATGTTCACAGCAGTACTAGTCACAATAGCCAAAGGTAGCAGTAACCTAAATGTCCACCGGTAGATGAATGGATAAAGAAAATGTGGCATACATATACAACGGGGTATTATGCAATCTTGAAAAGGAAGAAAAATCTGACACATGCTACAACATAGATGAACCTTAAAGACCTTAAGTTAAGTGAAATAAGCCAGACACAAAAGGACTAATACTGTTTGATTCCACTTATAATGAGATACCTAGAATAGTCAGATCCATACAGATAGAAAGTAGAATAGTGGTTACTGGGGACTGGGAAGAAAAGGATACATGAAGTTATTGTTTAATGTGTAGAGTTTCAGTCCTATAAGATGAAAAGAGTTCCAGAGGTGGACGGTGGTGATGGCTGCATAACAGTGTGAATGTACTTAATGCCACTGGACTGTCCACTCAAAAATGATTAACACGGTCAATTTTATATTATATATATTTTACCACAAAAAAATAGGCACAAAAGATTACATTTACCACTTCTAGGAATTTACTCTGAAAATATATCTCCAACAATGTGAACACACACGTGCACGAGGTTATTCACTGCAGAACTGTTTGTAATCACAAAATACTGGAAACTAAATGCCCATCCAAAAGAGAGTAGTTGAATAAACTAACAGCTATACAAGGAATTATACTACACAGCTATAAAGAAGAAAGAAGATTTCTATGAAATGAAGTGATTTCCAGGTGAAAAAAGTGAAACAGTAATTCTGCTATCTTTTGTGTTGAGGAAAGAAGAGAAAATAAGAAATATACAAGTACCTGGTCATTTGTGTAAAAAGAAATAGGAAGGAAAAATGAGAAACAGGTTTGGTTGGATAGGGATGGATTGGAAGAAGGAGGGAACGGGAATGGGTAGAAGGGATAGGAGGAGTGCCATTTGTTTCCTTTTTTGGTAAAATTCTGACATTTAGAACCATGTTAGTATTTCGCCTAAAGCAAGGATGGGTGAAAATAAACCCCAAATGAAATACAAACAGAAATGAATAAACTCATTATTTAAAATGAATATCATAACCATACTGAAGGGGGTGGTGAAGGAAGAACTGACTCATTAACTTCTGAACACAGAATTTTAACTGTACCCCAGGCTAAAGACAAAAAGAGCTGTAAAAAAAAATGTTGCACTCTAGTTAGAAGATTTTTCACAGTAGTGTACTTTCACAAATCTGAAACTATTATAAACATATTCTAGGACGGAGTAATTACATATATTGTGAGTAATGGAAGCTAAATGTCTCACTGTCAGAGAAGGAAATTATAAATATGAAAGGGAGGAGGCTAAAATAAACCTTGCAGTATTGGAATGATTGGAAATATCTGTATAAACTTGTAGTTATTAATATAGATGGATACATAAATAGATGTGTGTGTACATACATACACATATGCCTAATATATATTTCCTGGCTCTGGCCTCTGAGAAGACATATGAGCAATGATACTCCAGTAGAAACGAGTACAGCTGGCACCCAGATCTTGGTTTCTAAATACCATCTACCACTAAATGGAACCAAGCCTCCTTAGAGAAACGGCTCATTACAGAGCTCCACCAGAGAAAGCACAAGACGTGTCTAGAACACCTTGCTGTGCCAGGAGGTAAAGAAGTGCTCAAAGAATAATGAGAACATATCAAAAAGTCACAGAAAGAGGCTCCCACTATCTGAATCTGCAATTATTTGAGCATCAAAATAAATAATACTAGTAATGGGTTATAACTTGCAGAATGAAATAAGAATCCATTGGTCCATGCTGATATAATGAATGAAAAACAAACTAGGGAAAAGGAAAAAAGTTCTTTCCTGTAATAGACAGTGAACTATATAAATGTAGAAGGAGTAACAGAATTGGAAATACACCAATCTTTCTTGGTGACCACCAGAAAAAAATGTTTCCAGCAAACATCAACAAAGGGTGCTAACACTAGTAGGTCAAAGTTTGATAAGGAACAAGATAGTCTCACTTTATCTCCTACAATATACTTATTAACCACAAAGGAAAAAACAGTAACTTTACAGTAAAGACCCACCTTAAGCAAGTGATCAAAGTCAGCAACACCACTGTGAAATATAAAACATCTTTTTTGTGGTGTTTTGCCAAAAATGCATAACCTGAATCCAATTAAAAAAAAACAACAGCCAAAACCTAGACAGACCCAAAATGAGGGACATTCCACAAAATAAATGGCCTGTATTCTTAAAAAATGTCAAGGTCCTGAAAGATAAGAATGACTTCAAAACTGTTCCAGATTAAGTGAGAGTAAAGAGACACAACAAGTAAATGCAATGCATCTTCCTGGATTAGATCTTGGACCAGCAAAAAAAAAAATTGTTTCTAAAAGGACATTAGTCAAACAAATGGAGAAATCTGAATAAGGGCTATAGACTGAGTAACAGTACTACATTAATATCAAGTTATATATTTTACTAAGTATTTTGTGCTTATTTAAAAGAATGCACTTGGTTTTAGGAAATACACATAGGAATGTAGAGGTTAGGGATCTTCTGTCTGCAACTTTCAAACAGATCAGGAAAAAAACAGTAATAATATGCATATGTAGGTACAGACATACCAACAGAATGGTAAATGTGATAAAATGTTAACACTGAGGGACCTGGTTCAAAGATAGATTGGAATTCTTTGTACTATTTGTGCAACTTTTCTGTAAGTCTGAAACTATTTCAAAATAATAAGCTTTAAAACACGTTTTGAGGGCTTCCCTGGTGGCGCAGTGGTTGAGAGTCCGCCTGCCGATGCAGGGGACACAGGTTCGTGCCCCGGTCCGGGGGGATCCCACGTGCCACAGAGCGGCTGGGCCCGTGAGCCATGGCCGCTGAGCCTGCGCGTCCGGAGCCTGTGCTCCGCAACGGGAGAGGCCCCAACAGTGAAAGGCCCGCGTACCGCAAAAAAAAAAAAAAAAGTGGGAGGCCCGCGTACCACAAAAAAAAAAAAGAAAAAGAAAACACGCTGTGAGATGAAGGGATCGAGATTCCCATTAAAACTCTTCCAGGGTCAGGTACACACCTCGCCTTGCGTGAGGAAGTTGGCCATCAGTGCCCCCTTCACAGCATTCTTCATATCACAATCTGAGAAGATGATCAGTGGAGACTTGCCTCCAAGTTCCAAGGTAACAGGTTTAATTCCTTTAGCTGACATCTCCATGATCTTACAGAACAAGAACAAAAGCATTCAGAAGTCTAACACCAATGAGATTACATGCTACGTTAACAAGATCCTGACCCTCCAAAGTCATCTTGAACTATGCATGACCTGCAGCCTTGTTCTCAGTATACTTTGTCCTCTGTCTACTTGAAATATTCTTTTCCAGAACACTGAAGAGAATCCTCAGAATTGCACTTGATAGTCTGAATAGGGAGTTCATTTAAAAAATACTGTCAATTCCCCTGTCATGGGCAGAAACTCTTTTGTATTACTGTTACTATGTTCAAGGCAGACAGAGTTCAGAGCACAAACTAAGGTCAAAACGATGAATCTGAAATAAACTGAGAAAATACCCTTTCTTCCGAGGTGGCTGCTATAGATGAGGTAAGTTACCAAACAATACAAGTGACAGCTCAGGGCCTGCCCTCTCAGACACAGGCAGGAGAAGATGACTCCCATCCCCAATGAGCCTAACACCAGTGGGCTGTTCTAATTATCCTTCATACTTTTAAAGCACACTTCAGACCTCTGCCCAATAATACCTACAGACTCCCTGCCAATACAAGCTGGGTAAAATCAGAGGATAAGTCTCCAACATATATTCTGGGGAGGCTTGACACAGCCGGATCTACATGCCATTTATGTTCTCCTATACTGGTCTTGTCTTTACCTTTGAGCCAGTGGGCACACTTCCAGTGAAGGAGACTTTGGCCACATCGCGATGCTGACACAGAAACTGGCCTGTGGCAGCCCCTCCTTGCACCACGTTGAAGAGCCCGGGAGGCACGCCGGCCTCAGTATAGACTTCAGCCAGCAGCAGTGTGGACACAGGTGTGAAGGGAGAAGGTTTAAAGACCATGGCGTTACCTGCATTACCGAGACACAAACACAGAAAGACTTTTAAGACAGGATCCTTTGAAGACAGGACAAGAAGACACAACAAGAACAACTCCAATTGTTTCCTTTTTTAAAAATTTAATTAATTAATTTATTTATTTATTTTTGGCTGTGTTGGGTCTTCGTTGCTGCATGCAGGCTTTTTCTAGTTGCGGTGAGTGGCGGCTACTCTTTGTTGCAGTGTGCAGGCTTCTCATTGCGGTGGCTTTTGTTGCGGAGCACGGGCTCTAGGCGCACAGGTTCAGTACCTGTGGCACACGGTCTTAGTTGCTCTGTGACCTGTGGGATCTTCCAGAACCAGAGCTCAAACCCGTGTCCCCCCTGCATTGGCAGCTGGATTCTTAACCACTGCACCACCAGGGAAGCCCCTCCAATTGTTTCCTGTTCCCCATCAAATGCTAGGTCAAAAATGTTATTAATAAGTAAATATATCTTGCTCTTCCCACTTTGGTTTCTCTCATTAAACAGACCCCAAGCCACACACTTGCAGTGTCTCAGCCAATAATACCCTACACTTGCATATCTAGGCCTTTTTGTATATATTAACCTCAACATTTGCAACAGTAGTAAGAAGTAGGTATGATCAGACCCATTTTATAAGAGTTGAAACTGAAGACCAGAAAGGTTAATTAATTTGATGCAAGTACCCAAAGCTAGTAACTTAATTCTATTTCTCCTCTATCACAGAGAAATGTGCAAAGAGAACGTGAAGCAGCAAAAAGAAAAAAGCTGCATTTCAATAGAGTGTCCTAATAGTAAAGCTTTTTTAACCTGACAGTTTTTCTAAGGTACGATGTCTTCTTTTCCGACAGATTCTTCTCTTTAAATAGCATGAGAAAACTTTTTGTTAACCAGCCAAAGCTTCTCCGATGGAAGCCTTGTTTATCACTTCTCTTAAGACACAAATGAAGGAGGAAGTTTATCTTCTGCTTCCTAAATGAAGTCAAAACTCCTAAGTGCTACCCCCTACACAGAAATTCATGCCCAGAATTCTTGTCCATAAAGGAAGAGAACTTACAAGTAGCACAAATCTAATTCATTTGACAGTTTAAAAAAGAAAGACCTCCAAGACCAAAATTAACTTTCTTCCTTCCCATAAACAAAAATAAATTAAATAAAAATGGGAATAATGTAGACACGGTCTGTGTGTACAACCTCAAAGCTCCCTAAGGGGTAGGGCAGGGGTGAAACCGTGTCCTGGGAGAAAGGGTGGCTCACATGTAGAGGAATAATCCATTCTTACCACAAGCCAGAGCTGGAGCCGACTTCCAGCAGACGATCTGAAAGGGGTAGTTCCACGCTCCTATTCCGACACACACCCCTAGTGGTTCCCTTCTGGTGTAACCAAAGGATCCGCCGGGGAGCTGGATGTGTTCGCCTAAGCGGGAAAAGAGGGTAGAGAAGAGTGCAGTACCGCTTGTCCCAAGACTCCACCAGCACCTGGACTCACTCTGGACTTGTCAGACCAGCCCCCTCCCAGGCCCCAGCCACTGGGCTCATGCCACCTCTGTTCTTTTGTTCATTCTAGTCATTCTTACACTGCTTCTGCATGTTCTCTTCACGTAAATAGTCCTTTCTATCCTTCAAAACCATGTTCGTTCAACTCAATATAACCCTCTAAAAATTAACCAAGCATCCACTACATAACTTAGATGAAATGAAACAGAAATGGGGAAAGACTCAGCAGCTGAAGAATCTGAGGACCCTGAAACCTCAGACTTCCGGCTCCCCACAGCCCTCATGGGCCCTGCTAAAGCAGCTGACATGTAAACTGATGTACACTTCCTAGACAAAGAAAATTTTCTGCTAAGTAGGTAAAACTAATAAATATGATGTACTTACTGACTCTTGCAAGAATTGGTTTTTCCACAACCTGTTCTACAGCTCAGGTATGAGGCTAGGTGCTTTACATACATCATCTCATTTAATCCTTATAATAACCAAGAAGATAGAGATTACCATCTCCAGTTTAAATAAAGAAAGATAAAGTAGTTCTCAGTGTCACTGAAGTAGAGAGTGATAAGCCCAGGATTTTAACCCAGGTCTGTCTTAATTCCAAAATCTGTACCCTGACCCCCCAGGCTCTGCTCTCCTGCCTCCTTGTCAGCTGGTCACAGAAGGCCAGGTGAGGGCTTACCGGCCATGGATCCCGCTAAGCCTGCATAGTACTCCAGGCACTGCCAGGAAGTGTCAATGTCCCAGCGGGCCTCAAAGATGGACTTGCCGTTGTTGATGGTCTCCACAGTGGCGATTTCATCCTTCCGATCCTTTGGGTGAAACAGAAGACCAGATTTAAGACAAATTACCATACACCTCAACACATTCAACAGTCAAACCAGAATACATTGCCCAACTTTTAAAAATATAAACAGCTTTCACTTTCAATGAAAACAGAAGGAATGGCAATGGGGCATTTGGAAGAGAAATAAAACTTATTGCTAAGCAGTACCCTGTTCTCCCCATCAAGTAACTGTCACAGATACAAGACCAACACCTCATTTCAAGATCAATTAGAAAAGGAATGTTTTGAGAAATAAATATTATATATGTACATCTGTATAAATATGTATAGATACATGTGCATGTGTTTGCATGTATAGAGTAAGAACAAACAGTCCTTACTTAGGAAAACTGTACAAAACAGCCAAACACACAATCGGCATTTAAAAGGTTATATACCCACGGCTTTAATTCACCCAAAGAAATGCAGCATGTTAAAATCATAAGATAATCACAAGACAATTATTTTCTAATGCTTAGTACTCATCAATTCTCTTTTCTAATACTGTTTCCAGATGTAGTTTATACAACTTAGAGGTAAGAGAGTCCAGGGATGAAGGAAAAAGTTTGGGAAATTAGACCTAAAAAGAAAAGCTAAATAATGCCCCTAAAGGAGATCAAAATATTGAATATGTAAGAAACAGATATTTGCTATTATGGATCCAATTTAAAATAAACATTGTGGTCAAAATCTAAACATACATAAAAGATGAATCAAATAATTGACAAGAAGATGCATTCTCTTACTAAAACTGATAATCAGTAAGGCTTACCAGAAGCGAAATAGCAACAGAAATTAACATAAGCATCTAATTAACACAAACTCTATCAAGATTGAGTACAAATCTCAGAAAAGATGGAAGGAGGAATATGAAAATCAGTATGAAATACATGAAAAGACAGTTTGATAATGATATTTGGACATGTTCTGTTTTTACAAAGACCAGAGGTATAAAGTGCTTTGATTCATTCATTCCATATTTGTTGAATTCCAGACATGGCAGAGTAGAAGTACTTGAGCTCACCTCCTCTCATGAAAACACCAAAATCACAACTAACTACCGAATAACCATTGACAAAAAAGACTGGAACCTACCAAAAAAGATATCCTACATCCAAAGACAAAGAAGAAGCCACAATAAGATGGTAGGAAGGGGACATTCGCAATCTAATCAAATCCCACGCCCGCCAGGTGGGAGACCCACAAACTGGAAAATAATTATATTGCAGAGGTTCTCCCAGAGGAGTGAGAGTTCTGAGCCCCATGTCAGGCTCCTCAGCCTGGAGGTCTGGCATCGGGAGGAGAAGCCCCCAGAGCACTTGGCTTTGAATACCAGCAGGGCTTGACTGCAGGAACTCCACAGGACTGGGAGAAATAGAAACTCCACTCTTGGAGGGCAGATGCAAGGTCTCACGCGCACCAGGACCCAGGGAAAAAGCCGAGACTTCATAGGAGCCTAGGCCAGACCTACCTGCTGGTCTTGGAGGGTCTCCTGGGGAGGCAGAGGGTGGCTGTGGCTCACTGTGGGGACAAGGACACTAGTGGCAGAGGTACTGGGGAGTGCTCATTGGCATGAACTCTCCTGTAGGCCGCCATTTTGACACCAAGACCTGGCCCCACCCAACAGCCTATAGGCTCCAGTGCTGGGATGCCTCAGGCCAAACAACCAACAGGGTGGGCACACAGGCCCACGCATCAGCAGACAGGCTACCTAAAGTCTTCCTGAGCCCACAACGACCTCGAAACACACCCCTTGACATGGCCCTGCCCACCAGAGGAACAAAGCCCGGATCCACCCACCAGTGGGCAGGCACCAGTCCCTCCCACCAGGAAGTCTGCACAAGCCTCTAGACCAGCCTCCTACACGAGGGGACAACACCAGAAGCAAGAGTAACTACAACCCTGAAGCCTGCAGAACAGAGACCACAAACACAGAAAGTTAGACAAAATGAGATGGCAGAGAAATATGTTCCAGATGAAGGAACAGGATAAAACCCCAGAACAACAACGAAGTGAAGTGGAGACAGTAACAAACGCGGAATGATTGCCTAAGAAAAAAAGGATAGGTCCAGTCTCTGCCTTCAAGGAGCTCACTTCAAGGAGTCTCACTTAGTGGGACTTCCCTGGTGGTCCAGTGGTTAAGATTTTGCCTTCCAATGCAGGGGGTACGGGTTTGATCCCTGGTCAGGGAGCTAAGATCCCACATGCCTCACAGCCAAAAAACCAAGAAAAAACAAAATCAAAAAACAAAAAACATAAAAAAGGAAGTTAGTAACTTCTAAATAAATTCTGCAATTACTGAATAGACATGTTCCTTCAGAAAGGATAATTTGTTTACATTCAACACAGTCTAAAATAAATTGCCTTTTAAACCAGCAATTTATCTTCTCTTTCTCTGATTCTACACTCACCAAAACGACTTTTTAACAATTAACTTGTTTCCCAAGTTACTGATACTGGAAAGAGGGTACCTAGAAGGACAACAAGCATCAGTTCTGATGTAACAGTTTTTAACTACATGTAAGTTATTCCCCTTCTTGGATCTGTTGAGTATGATCAACATGAAACACATTTTCAAAAGGCATGATCAACCGTAAGTGACTTAAACTACATTTCTAGAATGCAAGAAGGCAACTAGTCCCTAAAGAGGAAGTAGGTACTGGTTCACTCATCAGCATGAATACACTGATGAATCAGTATATTACACTTCAAACACATGAAGAAATGTTAAACTGGCAAAAGTGAAATGCTGTTGTCTTCCACATTAATACAAGAGTGGACAGACAGGAAGTAATCTGTGACTATTGCTGAAAAGCCTTGGAATATTTACTAAGAAAGGAAGTTTTATTATTATTATTTTGGTAAACAATGGACAGGCAATTAGCTTTGAGGACTGTTTCAAGGTTTGAACTCAAAGAGAAAATTCAATTTATTGGCTGGCCTTTTGAGATTTTTCTTGTCTTATTCCAGCATTCTCTACCCTCACAAAAAGGTTATTTCTAAAAAGCCATTATGAGGGACTTCCCTGGTGGTTCAGTGGTTAAGAATCTGCCTGCCAATGCAGAGGACATGGGTTTGAGCCCTGGTCCGGGAAGATCCCACATGCCGCAGAGCAACTAAGCCCATGAGTGACAACTACCGAGCCCACGTGCCATAGCTACTGAAGCCCGCGCAGCTAGAGTCCATGCTCTGCAACAAGAGAAGCCACCTCAATGAGAAGCCCATGCACCGCAACAAAGAGTAGCCCCCCGCTCGCCACAACTAGAGAAAGCCCGCGCACACCAATGAAGACTCAACGCAGCCAAAAATTTAAAAAATAAAATAAAAAGCCATTATGATATCTTTCAACATACCTTCAAGGATCATCAAAAAAAGTCCCTGACGAAAACTATCAAAGAGTCCAAGTGGATCTCTACTGATACTTAATATTGCTTTCAGGGAAACGGTATTCGCTTACCCTCCCAGAATAAGGAGAGCAGAGGGAGAAGGGGAAAACAATATAAGTTTCCTGCCCCTACTAGTACAAGAGCCATCACAAAACAAAACTGTCCACCATGACAATGTACTGCTCTTAAGTATTTCTTGGGAAACATGTACTTCCTATCTACCCCTGTCATCCTCTCCACCACCCTGCTTCACATGTGACCTGACCAGGGGTCCTCTGGGATGAAAGAGAAGAAGCAAAGGGCAGGTGACTCACCTCTCTCCTTCACTTCAAACCCCTCAGCAAGCTCAGTGTTTAGCTTTTATAAGAGAACCACCTGAGCAAAGACATGCCCACTAAACCTTGACAAGCCTGAGCCCCTGCTTGCTTTAAGAGGCAGAGCTGAGCAAAGCAGTCACTGAAGGCAAGTGCATAATCTATATACACAATCTTTTTATATGTAAATGTGTTATCACAGTTTTAAAACACATTTTCTCTCTCCTTTTAAAGCCAAACGATAGCTACTTTCATAAGAACACTCCAACTAAGAAATGATTGGGGCCTACCATTAAGATCTTTATAATCTGATAAAAAGCATCAAAAGATTCAAAGTGAAAAAGGAAACATAAGACCAATAAATATACTAAAAACCATTCACTTCACTAGGAGTCAATGGGCTCCCAGCTAAGGTGGAGTTACAGGGACCAGATTTAGCCTCCACCTTAAGCAACTAAAAAGACCAGGTAAAATACATGAAACAACAATTTTCAGACACTGGACAGACAGCTCAGGACAGTGATCCCTGAGAGAGGGAAACAAATGAGGTGAGCCCTACACGTATTCTTGCCTACTGCCTGGAAAGAGTTCATCACAGAGCAGGGAGGAGGAACTTAGGTGGGGCCCAACAGATACTCTGAGTTGAGGAAACAGGTTGGGAGTTCAGGGAGTATGTGATGGCTACAGTCTGCAGGCTGAGTATGGGACAGAAGAGAGGTGCACAGGAGAACCCCAGAGATCCCTCTTAAGTCTTCATCTGAGAACTGGTCAGTTGTGAGGACACTACCCAAGGCCAGGAAAAAAACTAACCAAAAAGGTGAAAAAAATCCCCCAAACTCACACAGGGCCAGAAATAGTTCATGTTCCCACCAGCCACAGTGAGAAAAACCTCACTAATACACAGAGCATCAAGCTAGGTATTCAAAAAGGTATTCAGTAGTGGGGCAAAATTAGCTTCTCTGGTCATACCTAACAAAGCACAGAAGCAAGCCTTGCAAGGATCAAATTGATTCCCAGTAACTTCACTGTGTCCCAGAACAAAGTTCATTAATATTTTTTAAAGTACAAGAATATTCGACATCCAACAACATACAATTCACAATGTCTACTGGTAATAAATTACCAGACATGCAAAATGTAGGAATGTTATATAATGCCTAACCAGGAGGAAAAAAACAATAGAAACAGAACCAGAATTGAGAGATGACAGAATTAGTAGACAGGGATATTAAATGTTATTATAACTATATTCCATGTGCTCAAGAAGGCAGAGGAAAACATGAGCATGTTAGGGAGCAACGTGGAGCAACAACAAAAAAGACTCATGTTGAACTTCTAGAGATGAAAAATACACTGGATGGGATTAATAGCAGATTCGACACTATAGAAGAAAAGATAGATGAACTTTAGGCATAACAATGGAAATTACACAAAATAAAACACACAGAGGAAAAAAATTGTGGAAAAAATGAACAGAGCATCAGTGAACTGTAGAATAGTTTCAAGCAGCCCAACATATATGTAATTGGAGGCTCTGAAGAAGAGGAGATATAAAAGGGGGCAGAAAAAAAATATCTGAAGAAATAATAGCCAATATTTTTTCAAATTTAACTAAACTGTAAGTGTACAGATTCAAGATCAATAAACTCCAAACAAAAGAAATATAAAGAAAACTGCATCAAAAGCCATAATGATGCACCCCAATGTTCACTGCAGCACTATTTACAATAGCCAGGTCATGGAAGCAACCTAAATGCCCATCGACAGACGAATGGATAAAGAAGATGTAGTACATATATACAGTGGAATATTACTCAGCCATAAAAAGGAATGAAATTGGGTCACTGTAGAGATGTGGATGGACGTAGACTGTCATACAGACTGAAGTCAGAAAGAGAAAAATAAATATCATATATTAACACATATATGTGGAATCTAGAAAATTGGTACAGATGAACCAGTCTGCAAGGCAGAAATAAGAGACACAGATGTAGAGAACAAACATACGGACACCAAGCGGGCAAGCGGGGGGTGGTGGAATGAACTGGGAGACTGGGATTGACATATATACACTAATATGTATAAAATAGATAACTAATAAGAACCTGCTGCATAAAAAAAAAAAATTAAATTAAAAAAAAAGGAAGATATAATGAAATTGCTTAAAACTAGTGGTAAGAAGAAAAATCTTAAAAGCAGCCAAAGGGGGAAAAAACATTAAAAACAGAGGAACAAAAATAAGAATGAAAGCAGGCTTGTCTTCTGAAACAACACAAGCCAGACGACAGCGGTGCAACATCTTTAAAGTACTGAAAGAAAAAACTGTCAACCTAGAATTATCTACCTAGAATTCTTTTAAAAAGGAAAGCAAAATAAAGACTTTCAGACATACAAAACCTGAAAGAACATCTCCAGCAAACCTGCACTATAAAAAATGCTAAAGAAATTTCTTCAAGCAGAAAAAAAAATATGGTAACAGACGGAAATTTGGGCCTACCCAAAGGAATGAAAAGCACTAGAAATGCTAAAAATGTAGGAAAATATCAAATATTTTTATCTTATAAAAGATAATTGTGCATAGTTTAAAAATGGAAGGGGCAAAGAAATGCAGATCACGATTAACTAGAAAAATCACTACGAGAAACAACTGAGAGCTATAACTGTAGGCTGTGGTCAGAGGGTGGGATTTGTTTAGTTACGGAATAGTTTTGGGTAAAGGCAGATCCAGGGTATGATCATCAGACAAGACCTTTAGAGAAATATAGTAATATATTTTTGACTGTAATATGTAAAAATATTATATAAGATATAAAGAAAATGGAATGGGGAGTTTAAAGGAAAAGAAAATTAATATCAGATAGTCCATTTCAGAGCAAAAAAAAAAATTAGATATTATTCAGGATTTAAAAAGTAATTTTATAATGATAAAGGAGCCAGTTCTTAAGAAGATATTACAACCCAAATGCTTATGCACAAGGAAAACGTGAGAGACAAATCAGAATAATAAATTATCAGCTTTGAGTTACCACTTTTAATCTATCAAATAAAAAATAAATTTTAATAGCAGAAAATACCTTGTTGGGAGAAAATTCTCCAGGAATATTTTGACACTACTGCATGGTCCAGGCTTTCGGAGCAAAGGACACTGACAAGCTGACTGAAAAACAAAGGCCTTAGAAGGCAGAGACAGGGTCTCCCAAAAGACAGAGGTCACTGGAGCGATGTGGAGATATAAAGCTCTCTACTTCCTGTTCCTGGAGACATCTGCTTATATTCCAGGGTAGTAAACCTAATGACACCTTCCCCCCTTATGAGATCTGCTTAATGAGTAACCTCTCTCCAGAGAAGAGAATGGGCAGATGTGCAGCCCCCATATAAGCTGAGTCTCATAATTTTAGGGTTCCTCTCCTGTGGTGCAACCACTGCATGCAACAGGGTTAACATCTGCCTCTCACTGCATCACCCCATGGGGACTGGGACTCAGAAAACTAGTGCTAAAGTATTGCTCTGGGTACAGCATCTGGGTGCTGTAATAAACCCTTTCCCTAATCCAGAAAGCTTCATGTCTCTTGTCAGAACACACATATAACCTTGCAAGTAGGGTAACTCTTAGACCCTCAGTTTCTGACCTAACACACTGATGAGGAAAAAAAAAATCATCACAGTCCTACACTGAGAGATATCCTTGACTTATTTTGGTGTATATCCTCTGAATTTTCTAATTTTCTGTAATGACAATCTAGTACTTTTGCTCTTTAAGACGGAAAAAACTAAACTTTATTTCTTAAGAGGGGAACACTGATGAATCTATGAAATCTTCCAGGCAGCTAAGGTAGAAAATAAACCTGAAAACGAAAAGTGAACTTAAGAGTCATCAGAGGAAAAAGTAAAAAGGAAACAAGGTATACATAGTAAAATGAAAAGGAGACAAGCTACAAAGGATACATTATCACTCCAACAAAGAAGGAAAAGAAGGGCTTCCCTGGTGGCGCAGTGGTTGAGAGTCCGCCTGCCGATGCAGGGGACACGGGTTCGTGCCCCAGTCCGGGAAGATCCCACATGCCACAGAGCGGCTGGGCCCGTGAGCCATGGCCGCTGAACCTGCGCGTCCGGAGCCTGTGCTCCGCAACGGGAGAGGCCACAGCAGTGAGAGGCCCGTGTACCGCAAAAAAAAAAAAAAAAAAAAAAAAGATGGAAAAGAAAACCTGCCGAGGGAGATGTCACAAGGAGCCAAGAGCCAGAATGAAATCACTGATGGAAAGCTTGTTGTACATACCAAGGTGAGCATATGGAAATGTCTTCCTACTTCATCAAAAAGGTATCACCTAATAGCGCATCAAGGTCTAACTGCAAATCATCATAAAGAACTCACAGAACAGTGCAAGAGGACTTTTCTGGAAGACGTTAAATTAAAACATACCCTTATTATCCTGGCAGCCTCCAAAAGGATTCGGCAACGTTCCATGCCAGATTTTTGACTCCATATTTTAAAGGCAGCCTTTGCATCTTGAACAGCTAAATTTACTTCCTTTTCTCCTGAACACGTGAAAGTAGCTATCACTCGCCCTATAAATACAGGGAAAGTCAGTGTTATCTCAATTGGTTGCCACACATTTTAAATAAAGTATTGTGTATCCAATTTTCCTTTTATTGATCCTCTTTTCGTTTTAAAGTATGGTTTGATTTAGTGACTACCCTTATACCAGCAGCTGACCTTTTTAAGAATCTAATAAAAATTGCAGACTTCTGTCCAGAAAAATGTACTGAACCGTATCACAGAGTTATAGAGAGAACATGTCCCTTGCCTAGCACACCATGAACTTCAGGGTAAGAACCCCTGCCTTCCTCTATTTTACATTTGGGTTTACTAACATTAACCTCCAATCAATTATTTCACAATGCTCCTTAACTATGTTTGAGAATCCCAGAGGTCTTACAAAATCAAAGTACTCCGTCTCCTGGGTTATGAACTCTGATTTTAAATCACTGGTTTATGTTCTATACAAGTCATATAATACTGATACTTGATGAATATGGTTAATAAACAGAATATCAAGAAAAGATATTCCTAAAAGCAAGAAAAAATTTTTCTCAAATATGGAGAAAAGACAAACAGTCCCTCATTTTCTTATTTCAGTCTTATTCCCTATCCTGGGCAAAATATGAAATGATCAGTTTTTCTAGACCCAAATCCCAAGCGTTGTGACTGACTCTACTAAAAAGAATTCTTTAAGATGTCAAGTCAGCAGTTTCTTTTCCCCTCCCACAAGAACACCTGGGACTCTGCTTTTTCCAGAGATTTCACAAACCTGCTATTTGTTACAAATTTAAGTAGCCAACTGGTAAAGGCAGTGCTTAAGGATCACACACACTGTAGGCAATTAAAATAAAGAGCAATTTTTCTTTCTTTTGTATCATTATGGGGGTCAAGAGGCTGTTTCCTCCTACCTAAAGAAGAGCCTGATGGTGTCTGTGGCCCCTTCCTGCTCTGACAAGTCGCTGCTCTGTGGTTTGGTGTTATTGGTCAAATGTAAATTCTCCAGTCTCTTGAAATCCAGTTTTATCCCTCTGGCTACATACCACTTGGTTTGCACAAACATTTACATTTTTCTCCTCATAAATATCCCATAACACCCAGCAAAACAAACACAAAGCAAAACCAAAACAGAAAACCTGTTCCTCATTTGCTTTGTGATCTATGGAGCTCCCAGGGCAAACTGAGGGCCTGGCACAGTGCTGGGCACACATTAAACACGGGATAAAAACAGGATTTTTTTTTCCCTTTCCCAGTTCTGGTTCATCTTCGGAAATATTTTAACACTAGGGGATGGCAACAAAGTCCTCATTCACGCTAACTAGAAACCTCTGTGCGCGTTCCTCCATTTTGGCACAAGTGTTTCTTTTCACCCCGTCCTTCTAGAACTCCTCTGCTACGTGCACGGTTGAAGACATTACTGCAGTCCTAACCTTAAAATTTAATAATTAACGAAGGGGCTTCCCTGATGGCGCAGTGGTTGAGAGTCCACCTGCCGATGCAGGGGACGCGGGTTCGTGCCCCGGTCCGGGAGGATCCCACATGCCGCGGAGCGGCTGGGCCCTCGAGCCATTGGCCGCTGGGCCTGCGCGTCCGGAGCCTGTGCTCCGCGAGGGGAGAGGCCACAACAGTGAGAGGCCTGCTTACCGCAAAAAAAAAAAAAAAAAAAAGAAGTAACGAAGACTCCACCTCACCCACCGGGGCTTTGTGGACTCTCTGTTCAGGCCGTTGTAAAACTACCCATGACCCCGTCGAGCAACTCACCAGCCTGTCCAGTTTCCTACACGACCCCCTTCGTGTCCGGTCCACATGCTTTCGAGTTGGCACAGCACCGTTAGCTGCCTACACATACAACTTTATACTCTACACTGTCACTTACCTGTGCTCTGTAAACGTCTGCTGAATGCACTACATGAAGGTCCAGGGAGGTAGACTAGGTTCACCCCTGGGGCGGGGGAGAGTCAATCCGCGCCCGACCCTCGCCCCTACCCCGGTCCCCGCCTCGTTCCCCGCCCCGCCGCCCCGGCCCTGCCGCCCGGTCTCCGTCCCGTTACCGGTTGCTGGCTCGAACGCCTTCTCGGTGCCGGAGGTGTCCACAGGATCCACGCGGGCCCCGCCGCGGTAATTGAGTGGCTGAGACACGATGAAGGTGCCAGTGCTCATGGCGGCGACCAGAACAGGCCGGAGAGCGTGGCGAAGCCGAAACAGCCCGGCCGGACCCGCTCGCAGGAACATGGAGGGCGCAGTGTCTTGCCCTAGGTTAAGGGGAGGCGGGGAGGGGCGGGGGCCGCTGAAGGGGCGGAAGCCGCGGGAGGGGCGGAAGCCCCGGGAGGGGCGGGGCCGCGGGGAGGCAGAGCTAGCTACGGGCTGAGGGGCGTGGCGCCGTTGGACTAGAGTTAAGGGGCCTCCAGGAAAGGAGCCGGGCCTTCCGGGGCGGAGTTTGCGAGATCTTTGGGGGCCCTCGCTAGGCTCCTCCGCGGTTCAGGTCTGGCCCTCGCTTAGCTGAAAGGATGGGCGAAACGCCAGAGACTTAAACACACGCACACGCATGCACGCTTTCTCTCTCTCTCTCTCCCTCCCTCCCTCCGTCTCTCTCTCTCTCTCTCTCATTTTCGCTTTCTTCTTCCAGATCAATATTTGAAACAAGAGTTATCAGGTACATCACTGCATGTAATCATCCCAGGATCTTACTCCCGATTTTTCTGTCTGAAGAAAGCGGAGGATTGGAGTCCTAGTAATTTTACTTTGGGGATTACTTCACTATTAAGCCACCATTTCTTTATTTGTGTAATAATACTTTAAAAAAGTTATTGCCTTTGTTGTACACCTGACACTAACACAACATTGTAAATCAACTATACTCCAACATAAAATAAAAATTAAATTAAAAAAATTTTAAAATGTTATTGTAAAGACCAACGGGAGGACTGTCAAGAAAACATACGATAGTTTGCAAAGTGCTGGGAGTGGGGGTGGTGGTGGGATGAATTGGGAGATTGGGATTGACATATATACACTAATACGTATAAAATAGATAACTAATAAGAACCTGCTGTATAAAAAATAAATAAAATTCAAAAATTCAAAAACAATAAATGCAGTAAATAATTGTGAATAAATTAATACAAGTAAAAAACAAGATATTTTGATGTGAAGCTGCTTTTTTTTTAAACATCTTTATTGGAGTATAATTGCTTTACAATGTTGTGTTTGTTTCTGCTGTATAACAAAGTGAATCAGCTACACATATACATATAACCCATATCCCCTCCCTCTTGCGTCTCCCTCCCACCCTCCCTATCCCACCCCTCTAGGTGGTCACAAAGCACCAAGTTGATCTGAAACTTCTTTTTAAATTCCGAAAGGTCTATGTAAATTCTATTAATGACAGCAGCACAAACGGAAACCTAATAACAGGTTATAAAGAGCAAAATCCTCATGAAAAGGCCTGTGGAAAAAGGCACTCCCAAGGTCCCAGCAGCTAAGGGATCTTACACAAAATCAGTCTTGTTCATTCTTCATACTGAACTCCCATGCATCTGCAGCAGAGAGTTTTATGAACAGAAATTAATTGCCAATATGCACATTCCATTATTTCCGGCAGGCTTGTTACTCTTCTAGGGGCTGCAGTCTTGCTCAATGTTCTTTCCTTTACCTACCAGCACAATATTAGGGAGGGTGATTTTCATGTTTGAAGCAGAAATAAACTACACTGGTCAACTTTTCCAGAACTCTATGCCAATTTGTTAACCCCTGCAATGCTTCTGAGATTTGTAGGTCTTGGTCCTCAAGTGGAAACAGCAACATTCAAACTTAGAACACCTGGGGCCAAACTCAGCTACTACCTTTGTTATTATTGGCCATTGGAAACAGAATTGAAAAATATCATGAGTTGATAACCAGCAATGTAGATTTCCAGGATCACTGGATCAAAGATGGTCATTTGCATGTACAGAGACCACACATCTGAAGGTTTTTACTTGGGGGGTGCAATTCCTACTTATAATGTTCTGCCCCAACAAATGCATTTTGACCTGTCAGATCATGGGTCCTGATGTTTGTTTTAGACATATGGTCATGTTGTCTGTTGCTATAATTCATAGATTATAAAAATGACAAATCTCCACCAAAATATTTAGCTCTTCCCCTTACCTACTGGTGCTTTTATTATTAGTGTTATTAACATATTATTATTTGAAAAACCCAACATGTAGAGAGAGCTTTATAGGTTGCAAAGCCCTTTCACATTTATCTCCTCACATAATGCTCATAATAACCCTGTAAAAGAAAAGGAGACTAGTACAGATTGAGTGAGGAGCTCATATAGGGCACTCTTATAAATATCTTAGTGGTAATTCAGCAAGTCAGGTTTTATCATCCTTTGTGTAGATGAAGCAACTAGCTCAGAAAGGTTGTAGATCTCCCCGCCTGGAGGACCTGGGATGGGAATCCAGGTCTGTGCAAATCCAAAGCACATTTCTTCTCACTACACCAGGTCCAGATGTTGTCCCCATGAAGGTTGCCATCAAAATTCACTCTTAATTGGGTAGTCATTTATCAAAGAAAAGGGGGATTTTGAAACCCAGGAAGCTGGCCCTGGGGAAAAGATTTAAAGAACCTGTAAATTTCCTGGGAGGAGCTTCTTAGCAATACTCCCAAAGCAGCTGAGAAGCCACAGAGGGTGTTGGCCAGTTGTGATCGGGGTGAAAATTTAAAGAGACAGGCACACACCAAGTGAGACGAGTGCACCTCCTGAGATGGACGCACGAGGGATGGCACAGGTGAAGGGATAAAGAGGAGTGGGAGGAGTGGAATGGTTGCTAAAGGAGGAGGAGAAGCTGAGAGAAACTGCCTACCTCACAATTTGCTTAAAGCCAAGCCTGGGTGCCACTAAAGCCGCCTCCATATCCAAATTTCCTTCCCCAGAGAACTGGAGGTGAAGAAGAAAAGCAACTAGATCCTCTTCCCCCATCTCCAGCATTCCCAAAGGAGGGAGCCCTTGGGAACCCATTTGGGGTCCCTCACTCCCCTCTCACCCCCATGTCATCCAGCTGCCAGGCTGTTGCTTTGGCTTAGTTTCATCATTAGCGGTACTCCATGCTTTGATACATCCACCAGGAGGAAAAGAAAATGTCTTTAGGGAGTAGCCAGCTCTTACTCCATCTTCTAGAACTACATTAAAAATAAACACTCGTACAACTTTTTTCCTGGATACAATAATACATCTATTACACTTTTCTTTCAATGAGGAACCAGAAAACCATCCACACAAAAAGAGGAAAAAAATTATTCAGAATCCTTTTCCTGCCCATATTTACAGGGACTTTCTCTTATAATAGTTTACAGATTGAATTCCATTTTAAGCCTTGAGAATGCACACATTCTTCACATATAGAATATAATTGTCTTGGGACTTCCCTGGTGGCACAGTGGTTAAGAATCCACCTGCCAATGCAGGAGACACGGGTTCGAGCCCTGGTCCGGGAAGATCCCACATGCCACGGAGCAACTAAGCCCGTGCGCCACAACTACTGAGCCTGTGCTCTAGAGCCCGTGAGCCACAACTACTGAGCCCGCGTGCCACAACTACTGAAGCCCGCGCTCCTAGAGCCGGTGCTCCGCAACAAGAGAAGCCACCACAATGATAAGATCATGCATTGCAACGAAGACCCAACGCAGCCAAAAATAAAATAAAGAAATTAAAAGAAATTAAAGACTCAAAGATTAAAAAAAAAAGTCATCTCTGTGATAAGCCATAATGGAAAATATGAAAAAGAACATATATTTGTATAACTGAATCACTTTGCTGTACAGCAGAAATTAACACATTGTAAATCAACTATACTTCAGTAAAGTAAGTTTGAAAAATAAAAATTAAAAAAAGCAATTTTGAAATTAAAAAACATCATCTCTTAGTAGACTTATGTTTATCCTCTTCCATATTCATTTGTGACAGGTGGACAATTTCCTGATTTAATAATTTAAAATTTTCTTCTAAGATTCACAAAGTCACGTTAATATGTACCATTCAGATGGTGAAACAGGAATGTGGGGAAGTTTTTTAAAAAGAGAGGGAAAAGAGACAGTGATAGTCACTTAAATGATACTCCCTGGGAACCCCAGCTTGCCTTACATGAAGACATTTTGCATAAAGGGTAACAAGTCCAGACAGGATTCCAGCTCAGCAGTCTTATATTGTAGACCCAATGGAGTCAGCCTACCGGATGCTCTAGTGGAAAGAGCATGGACCCTGGGGCCTAAGGCTCTTCCTGGTTCTGCCACTTGCTGTGATCTTGGACACATCACAACATTTCAGAACCTGATCTGTCACATAGAAAATCAGGACAATAAAAAGATATCCTATCTACCTTATAGGACTGCTGTGTTTGAAGATCAAATGCTTTCAATATGCCAGGCATAATGTCAATTGCTTTATATAATCCATCCAAAACACTATGAGGGAAAAATCCATGTCGCTGATGTGACTAGAACCACTAATTTGTAGGTTAACCTAAAAAGTTAATTACAGAATCATGAAAAAATTTTTGTATGTACTTCAGACACTTCTAACTTATAACAAATATATACCTATTCACTTCTGATGTAGGGTCAAGGCTTTTTCCCTGAATATGAGCCTATTTTTTTGAGTCTCGTTTTTCTTTTAATAAATTTATTTATTTTTGGCTGCTTTGGGTCTTCGTTGCTGCGCGCGGGCTTTCTCTAGTTGCGGCGAGCGGGGGCTACTCTTCGTTGTGGTGCGTGGGCTTCTCATTGCGGTGGCTTCTCTTGTTGCAGAGCATGGGCCCCAGGCATGCGGGCTTCAGTAGTTGTGGCTTGTGGGCTCTAGAGCGCAGGCTCAGTAGTTGTGGCGCACGGGCTTAGTTGCTCCGCGGCACGTGGGGTCTTCCCAGACCAGGGCTCAAACCCGTGTCCCCTACGTTGGCAGGCGGATTCTTAACCACTGCGCCACCAGCGAAGTCCCTTTTTTCTTTTTTTGTATACACTAAACCCATAATGTATCACCTCTCGTTTGTTTGATTCATCATGACTGCCTCATTCATTGCAAAGAACTCTTTGTTTTCCATGCATAGTTTATAGCAATAAAACAACAGAATCAAACATTTGCAACTCAAAGATTTCAAAGACTGCAAGAATTTAAACAGAGTTTTAAAAATTTATTTATTTAATCTTATTTTTTGGCCATGCCGCGCAGCATGCGGGATCACAGTTCCACAACCAGGGATTGAACCCGCGTGCCCTGCAGTGCAAGCATGGAGTCTTAACCACTGGACCGCCAGGGAAGTCCCTAAACAGAACTTGTGATGATGAAAATTCCATGTTTTGTGGCAATGCTTTCCTAAAATAAAATGTTGTGGGTTTTTTTTGTGGTATGCGGCCTCTCACTGTTGTGGCCTCTCCCGTTGCGGAGTACAGGCTCCGGACGCACAGGCTCAGCGGCCATGGCTCACGGGCCCAGCCTCTCCGCGGTATGTGGGATCCTCCCGGACCAGGGCACTAACCCGCGTCCCCTGCATCAACAGGCGGACTCTCAACCACTGCGCCACCAGGGAAGCCCTAAAATAAAATGTTTTTAAGACGAAAATGTATCACCTCTGATTTCCAGTTTTGGTTTCTTTAAAGTGAAGTATGAACTAAAACACTAAGAATGAATATGAGTACTGAATCTTTCTAAACTTTTATTACTTTTTTCAGTCTCTGTTATTTTACCCATATGTAAGTCAAAGCAATTATTTTTAGCAATTTGCTTTTATTGAGTCATTCCAAACCATTCAAATTAGTTTTCATGGACACAATTCTCTTTTTTGCATTCATATTTCATTAATTTACACAATACTTAGTGTACATAATTAAAATTAACAAGTAAAACAAGTAACGTTATACAATTCCCTGGTAAGAGCTAAAGTGCATATGTGCGGCTGAGAGTGTCCAGTGTGCTGTGGGCAGCAGGCAGCAGGCTTTTCAGAGGGAACTAAGAGAATCTAGCTGAAGACTCAGATGAGTGATGTTGGATATGACAGTTTTAACTGAGTGTTCATCCCATTTTCCAGACGAGGCCATTGGGGCTTAGAAAGTTAAGAGATTTGCCCATTTTTAATAAATGACTCATATGAAAAGCTCAAACAGATACAGGGAAAAGAAACCTAACACGTAAAGGTCAGAGAAAACCTTTAGGAGGAGGAGATGCTTGAGTTGAGCTGGAAGGAAACATGAGAAAATCAGGCAAATAAGAGGAAGAATATTTCAGGCAGAGAAAACAAAGGTAATAAAATCTAAAAATGTGAAAAATGCAGAATTTAAAAAATAAATTTGCTTGACTAGAGCCTAGGATGTATGCGAGACAGGGATGGGAGAAGGGTAGATCCTAGGGGTGGGAGAGGCTGGAGATGCAGACTAGGATGATTTTCTATGCTAAATAGTTTACATTTACTTACAGGTTACTGGGAGCCGGTGGACAACTTTCCTTGGAGGAGCAACACAAGTAGATTTATATTTTAGAAAGATTATTGACTTTACAGGATGGATGATGAGCCAGGAGAGACCAGAGTAAAGGAGACTAACTGGGAGGCTACTTCAGGGAAATTAAGGGGACAGAGATGAGGACATGAATGAGAAACTCAAAAAAGAAACTATTCCAGATAATCTGAAATTTCTGTAATCTGACTGTATACCTGGAGTGGGATGTATTTTAAAGAACCTCCCCCGACTCTCCCCCCCAAAAAACTTCAATTATTTTTAGTAATTATATTGTTGGTAGTAATGTTGGTATTGATATTCTGGGACTTTTGGGTGGATATTGTGGGATTATGCTAAAGACTAAGTATATGATATTCCATCATTTCTGGCAATGAAAACTGGAATTCTTAGCATGAGAATTAAAAGAGACACAGGTTAAAGAAATTAAGGAAAAACTCTGTAGCTCGGAATTTAAGAGGGGCATAGAGTACTGGTATAAACACATGATGCATTTTACCTTAAAACAACAACAAAACGTATTACCTATCTTAGTCCACAAAAAGGGCCTAGAAACCTACTAACCCAGTCTCAACGAGCATCTTTATGCTCTGACTGCAGTCTCCAAATACCATTCCCCAGTAAAAATAATCAGGCCTCCTTGAAGAAAGTGTTGCCTTCTGGTCAGGCAGGAAATATGAGGTGGCCCTGGAACATCTTGTCACATCACTTAGCAAGGATGCCACCAATGAAAACCAGGAGCCAGCTTAAAGAGCCTCTCACTGGCCAAAAATAGGACAATTTGAGCATCCGCAAGAAAAATAACTTCAGTGAACTGAAATGAATCAAGTATGTTTAAACCTATGAACTGCTAATCACACACATTGTTCACCCCTGGAGCATTAGAGTGAACAGCTCATTATTTTGAAAACCAGATAATCACGCATTTAGTCTGCCTTTCCTATAAAATTTAACACTGGGTAACCAAACGGTATATGAAGGGATGCTTCTACCTATAGAGGTATTTTTACCTAATAAATGAAGAGATAGTAGAGTATCATAATTTTTCAATCCCTAATTATTAGTAATTAGTGATTAGTGATTAGCAAAAGCTAACATTACAAAAAGAGACAACCAACAGTGTGTAAAACAGGCATGCAATCAGCAAATTTCAAACTGAGGGAAACCCTACAGGGGAAACAATGCAGTTTCTTCAACAAATAAATTACAAGGGGGGAAATGAAAGAGAGATGGTGGGGAACTAAAATGTGAGTGGACTGCAAACCAGCCAACATCAGCGTCACCCTGGAATTTGTTAGAAGTGCAAGTTCTCAAGCTACACTGCAGTCTTATCAGAAACTCTGCAGTAGGGCCCAGCAGTCTGTGTTTTAAGGCTTCTAGGTGATTCTGATGTATTCTAGTTTGAGAACCACGATAATAGATTAGAAGAGATTTACAACGCTTGTCAACCAACTGATTCAAAAAAAACTAAAAAATTCTGACATCTATAGACAATTATCCTATCAAGGAATTGTCAATTTTTTAAAGTGTGAAAATGGTATTGAGACATATATAGAGATATAGATATTCTTTAAAGCCCTGAAACGTTTATGAGTAAAAGATACAATGCCTAGGATTTGCTTTAGAATAATATAAGAGGAATAGAAGCAAGAAGGGGTAGACGTAAGATTGGCCATTAATTAATTGCTGAAGATGAATAATCAGTATCTGGGTGTTCTTTATACATCTTTTTAACTTTCATTTATTTTTGAGGTTTTTCCCCATTCTAAAAAGCTTTAAAACTCAAAGCAAGAAGTAAATTCAAAGAAAATAAAAGACTGTAACTTAAGCAGAATTAATCCAAAAAAGGAGAAGGTATATGGTGCTTTTACTTGTATTGAAGGGCAGGACTGAAATACACAATATAAGTTTAAGTTATGTTGAAAAAACCCTACTACACACTAGCCTGTGACAAAATGGTTTTGATTTGGATGTAAGGGAAAATTCTGGATGCTCATCAACACATTGATGTCATTTTAAATTACTAAACAAACTGAAGAGAAGAATTTACAAATGAGAGAAGAGGAACCACAATCTGGTCAAAGGCATATGAGTACACTCGTTTGCTTTCCAGGTTTCAAACTGGCTTAGATTTTGAAGTCTTATCTGTTAATAAATTTAGGTTTACCTGCATTTTAAAAAAGTTTACTACTAAGTATATTATGAGCACAACCTGAGTAGCCTAATGTAAATATTAATAATGCTTGATTTTTTTTTAACTAGGACGGGGACAATCTATCCTTTACATAAGCAAAGTAGCCAAATCACGTGTTTTGAGAGCTGTTCAGAGGCTTCTCTGGCTTGAAATGTCATCTCCACTAATTCAGTGATGGTCTGGATTTAGAGTCATCCGAATGACTAGTCTTGAAAATTTTTCAGGGCAAGTAAATTAAAAAGCTAACTGTGAGGCTATAGTAGCCCTTAGTATCTCCTTGCATTTACATTCTTGTGATGTGATAGCTCTGTTTCCTCTGCATACATCCTTGCTATTGTGTCCTTTTAGGAATAGGGTGAATAGATGTTCTCTCTCCTCCTTCCTTCTCCTTTTTCACTTCTCCCTCTTATTTACCCTCTTCCACTGAAATATACTTTATGAAAACCTCAACATCCATTAGAAATCTGATTAGAAAGCACCAACTTCAAAACCTAAGAGGGCTGATGGGAGGATGAACTATATATTTTCACTTTACAAGGTAACGGCAGAATTTTGAGTGTGGTTTCTTCTCTCTTTATGCTTTATTTTAGATATTCCATCATTTTCTCATCATTGTTATCGTGATCATCATTTCCTTCTTTATCACCCTTTTAATTTTTATTTTGCCTGGAACAGTTAATGACATGGAGAAAAGACCATTAGAAGTTATCACTATCCATTATCAGGCATCTTTTCTGATAAAGGTAACCTTGCAATAGAGATTTCTGTTCCATTTCATCTGCTTTCAATGAGCTCCTGCTGTGCTCCCTCCCACCCATGTGATGGCTTTGAGGAAACAAGAACAACAACCAAAAAAGACAAAGCCTCAACTTTAGAGCTCATATATTCTAGCTGAGGAGATAAGGGAAAGAGATGGGAAGAGACTCACCACATGCTATACTGGGATGTTATAATACAACATAGCATTTGAGAGCCTGGACTACATGGCTTTAAACTGCTTGGGTTCGAATCCTAACTCTGCCACTCACTAGCTAAGGGATGCTGAGCAAGTTAGTTAACCTCTCTTGCCTCAGTTTCTTCATCTGTTAAATGAGGGCAAGAACAGTAATTAATTTGGGGGGTTGTCTTGAGATAATCCTTAAACTAGATAATCCATAAAATATTTAAATTTATCCATATATTTTATCAATTTCTGTGTTGACCATCGTTTCTTAGATCCCACAACTTCCCCCTGGTATTCTTTCCCGTCCCTGAAATGTATCCTTTAATAATTCAACTATCTTGGATTTTGTAGCTCTGAAAATATTTTCCCCAGTTTTGCTCCCAAACTTCTGGTTTAGCTGTACATAAAATTCTAGGTTGATAATTATTTTCTCCAGCTTTCAAAATATTATCCCACTGTCTTCTGGACTTGATGCCATTGAAAAGTTTGCTGTTGGTTTAACAGTTGTTACTTTGCAAATAATGTACCTTTCTCACTGGTAGAATACATGCATCTAAGGACACTACTGATAAAAGTAAACATTTAGTACTAGAGTTATCACTCCACATAAGATTTCTAATTCCATGGATTCGGGGGGAAAGATCATGGTATAAACATCCCCTCATCCTTTACAAAGGAGCAGGGCAGGAACCAAAGGCCACTGTGACTACAAGGAAGCTCTGCAAGATTAACCACAAATAACTATAACCTTGCCTCGAGGGGAGGACTGAGTGCTTTCCCAAGAATCCAACAGATTGTACTAGAGTATGAAGGAAACTGCTGAGGACCCTCATTTTTATACTCCTGTGAGTTATTACCTTCCTTTCCTCTCATGTTTTAGAATTCCTATAACAGGGCAACTCTGTATTTTGAGCATATGAAGCAAGTATGATAAAATATTACATTTAAACATTGCTCCAGGGTAGGGCGGACGGGCGAGAAAAAACAAAAACAGCATTGCCCCTTCCTCGCCAATGTTTACCCTTATGTTCAGATTACTAAAAATATGTATCTAGAAATATGGCAAAACAAAACACGTCTCTCCTTGTAGATGAAATAGCTAAAATTTTGGCCTCTTTTATTGATCTCAGGTCATATATTTGGGTTGAAAAAAACACACAACAAATTGTTCCAAATAAGAGTTACATAAACTAAATTTTTCTTCCAGATCTCTAAATGCTCATAGAGAGCCAACTTCCATGGTACATGGCACACAGCACATACTTGAAAGTTGATCCCACAGAAATATTTGTGTAAGCAAAATAAGAATTTGTTTCTCATCACATAAACATCACCTGTGCTTATCTAATCAAAACACTTGTTTAAAAAAAATTAATCTGTGACCAAAAGCACTATCATGTTTGTTGAGTGCCATTCTCATTCGAATCATATCCAAAAAAACCTAGAAATAACTCAAAATTAAAAAGTGGCCCAAGTGCTAAGGCTGCCTATGGCTCTTGCTACAAAATAGTTGCCGGTCTTATTTGAGTGTCTAAAAAGAATGACAGGAATTATAGGGTTCTTCTTAAATTCAAGAGAACTTCCCAGAAGGAGGTGGAGGGCCAAGAAATCCACCTGCCTGCTTGGTGGCGGCTCGTGAAGGGGCAAGGCCAAGGATCTTCTGGATGTTCTGTGAAGGAAACAGAATAAAAATTGGGTTTTAATGAGATATAGAGAAAAGTATTTAACATAGATCTCATATAAAGAGAAACCTTACAAATAAAAAGTACTAATATGACCTAAAACAGGATGATTACTACTTATTTTTTAAAAGGCCTACAATGTTATAGAGATCACAGAACAGTAAAAGGCCTCTTCCCTCATAGGATCTTGGTCTACTAACCAAAGAAGCTGATTTTTTCAAGTGGAGAATCATAAAAAGAGGTAATCTTTTATTTCAACACAAGTACATTGTGTACAATGTACACAAAGTACATTCATTAGCTATTTCGTGTAGGAAGGCTTTTTCTCTGAGTATGGGGCTTATAGCTGGATTTAGTCATTATTGCACCGTCTGAAGCTGAAACTGAAATGTTCAGTATCAGCTGAAACTGAAATATTCGGTATCAATGTCTTCAAAGAAGTGAGAGAATTCAGAATTTTGCAAAGTAATCTAAGTTCAGAATCCTCCTAGGTTTCTACACAACCCCTCATCTTTTCAGCTGTCTCACTTAAATCTAATTCAGTAGTTTTTTTTTTTAGAAACTCAACTTTATGAAACTAGTTCTCATAGAAAAGACTATTTTATACTCAGATTTCATCGGTTAATATAACATTAAATTAAATAACATAAATGCAACAATGAGTAAAACTAGCATAAACAGTTTAGGGATAAACACAATTGGCTCTTGGAAGGCAATGACTCAACTGGTGGGAGCAGACAGGTGGAGGAGTTCTAAAGAGCACAGGAGTGGACATTGTGATGTGGGGATAAGGTGGTTTGCTTTAAAGAGGGAGGGAAGGGGTTCATGAATGTGGAGAGGGTAAATAAGGTCAGTTAAGATATTGTACAGTACCTGTAAGTGGGAAAACCTTAAAGATCGTCTAATTATTTTTGCTCAAGTCTTTCATTTTATATTTGAGAAATTCCAATTAAAACTTGGAAGAGTAGGATGGCCTGTCCAAAATTACAAAGTTAAATGAAGAACAGAGTTAGAATTAAAACCCATGTTTTTGGATTCTTAATCTAATGGGTTCTCTTACATAGTACCTCCTCTATTAAAGTTCTGTTCTTCAGAACAAACTCTAACCCAGGGTAGGCAGGTTAGCTTGTATGCATTCATTCATTCAACAGTTACTGAGTACCTAATGTGCATAAGGCACTATGAGAATATCTATATCTAGGCTCCTCTGAAGTATACACTCCCCAATACTTTATCATTAAGAATAATTGCTACTGAGAGGGCAGACAGCAGAAGCAAGAAGAACTACAGTTCTGCAGCCTGTGGAAGGAAAACCACATTCACAAAAAGATAGACAAAATGAAAAGGCAGAGGACTTTGTACCAGATGAAGGAACAAGATAAAACCCCGGAAAAACAACTAAATGAAGTGGAGATAGGCAACCTTCCAGAAAAAGAATTCAGAATAATGATAGTGAACATGATCCAGGACCTCGGAAAAAGAATGGAGGCAACGATCGAGAAGATGCAAGAAATGTTTAACAAAGACCTAGAAGAATTAAAGACAAAAAAACAGAGATGAACAATAAATAACTGAAATGAAAAATACACTAGAAGGAATCAATAGCAGAATAACTGAGGCAGAAGAATGGATAAGTGACCTGGAAGACAGAATGGTGGAATTCACTGCCACAGAACAGAATAAAGAAAAAAGAATGGAAAGAAATGAAGACAGCCTAAGAGACCTCTGGGACAACATTAAATGCAACAACATTCGCATTATAGGGGTCCCAGAAGAAGGAGAGAGAGAAAGGACCCGAGAAAATATCTGAAGAGATATAGTTGAAAACTTCCCTAACATGGGAAAGGAAATAGCCACCCAAGTCCAGGAAGCGCAAAGAGCCCCAGGCAGGATAAACCCAAGGAGAAACACGCTGAGACACATAGTAATAATACTGACAAAAATTAAAGACAAAGAAAAATTACTGAAAGCAACAAGGGAAAAACAACAAATAACATACAAGGGAACTCCCATAAGGTTAACAGTTGATTTCTCAGCAGAAACTCTACAAGCCAGAAGGGAGTGGCATGATGTATTTAAAGTGATGAAAGGGAAGAACCTACAACCAAGATTACTCTACCCAGCAAGGATCTCATTCAGATTCTACGGAGAAATCAAAAGCTTTACAGGCAAGAAAAAGCTAAGAGAATTCAGCAACATGAAACAAGCCCTACAACAAATGTTAAAGGAACTTCTTTAGGTGGGAAACACAAGAGAGGAAAAGGACCTACAAAAACAAACCCATAACAATTAAGAAAATGGTAATAGGAACATACATATCAATAATTACCTTAAACGTGAATGGATTAAATGCTCCAACCAAAAGACACAGGCTCGCTGAATGGATACCAAAACAAGACCCATATATATGCTGTCTACAACAGACCCACTTCAGACCTAGGGACACATACAGACTGAAAGTGACGGAATGGAAAAAGATATTCCATGCAAATGGAAATCAAAATAAAGCTGGAGTAGCAATACTCATATCAGATAAAATAGACTTTAAAATAAAGAATGCTACAAGAGACAAGGAAGGACACAACATAATGATCAAGGGATCAATCCAAGAAGATATAACAATTATAAATATATATGCACCCAACATAGGAGCACCTCAATACATAAGGCAACTGCTAACAGCTCTAAAAGAGGAAATCGACAGTAACACAATAATAGTGGGGGACTTTAACACCTCACTTCCACCAATGGACAGATCATCCAGACAGAAAATTAATAAGGAAACACAAGGTTTAAATGACACAATAGACCAGACAGATTTAATTGATATTTATAAGACATTCCATCCAGAAACAGCAGATTACACTTTCTTCTCAAGGGCACATGGAACAGTTCTTCTCCAGGAGAGATCACAAGTTGGGTCACAAGTCAAGCCTCAGTAAATTTAAGAAAACTGAAATCACATGAAGCATCTTTTCTGACCACAGTACTATGAGACTAGAAATCAATTACAGGGAAAAAAACATAAAAAACACAGGGAGGCTAAACAATATGTTACTAAATAGCCAAGAGATCACTGAGGAAATCAAACAGGAAATCAAAAAACACCTAGAGACAAATGACAATGAAAACACAACGATCCAAAACCTATGGGATGCAGCAAAAGCAGTTCTAAGAGGGAAGTTTATAGCAATACAAGCCTTCCTCAAGAAACAAGAAAAATCTCAAATAAACAATCTAACCTTACACCTAAAGGAACTAGAGAAAGAAGAACAAACAAAACCCAATGTTAGTAGAAGGAAAGAATTCATAAAGATGAGAGCAGAAATAAATGAAATAGAAACAAAGAAAACAATAGCAAAGATCAATAAAACTAAAAGCTGGTTCTTTGAGAAGATAAACAAAATTGATAAACCTTTAGCCAGACTCATCAAGAAAAAGAGGTAGAGGACTCAAATCAATAAAATTAGAAATGAAAAAGGAGAAGTTACAACGGACACCGCAGAAATACAAAGCATCATGAGAGACTACTACAAGCAACTCTATGCCAATAAAATGGACAACCTGGAAGAAATGGAGAAATTCTTAGAAAGCTATAACCTTCCAAGACTGAACCAGGAAGAAATAGAAAATATGAACAGACCAATCTCAAGTAATGAAACTGAAACTGTGATTAAAAATATTCCAACAAAGTCCAGGACCAGATGGCTTCACAGATGAATTCTATCAAACATTTAGAGAAGAGCTAACACCTATCCTTCTCAAACTCTTCCACAATATTGCGGAGGAAGGAACACTCCCAAACTCATTCTATGAGGCCACCATCGCCCTGATACCAAAACCAGACAAAGATACTACAAAAAAAGAAAATTACAGACCAATATCACTGATGATAAATCCAATATCACTGATGATAATCCATGATGAAAAATCTTCAACAAAATACTAGCAAACAGAATCCAACAACACATTAAAAGGATCATACACCATGATGAAGTGGGATTTATCCCAGGGATGCAAGGATTCTTCAATATATGCAAATCAATCAGTGTGATACACATTAACAAACTGAAGAATAAAAACCATGTGATCATCTCAATAGATGCAGAAAAAGCTTTTGACAAAATTCAACACCCATTTATGATAAAAATTCTCCAGAAAGTGGGCATAGAGGGAAACTACCTCAACATAATAAAGGCCATATAGGACAAACCGAAGGATATACAATGGAGAAAGACAGTCTCTTCAATAAGTGGTGCTGGGAAACCTGGACAGCTACATGGAAAAGAATGAAATTAGAACACTCCCTAACACCATACACAAAAATAAACTCAAAATTGATTAGAGACCTAAATGTAAGACTGGACACTATAAAACTCTCAGAGGAAAATATAGGAAGAACACTCTTTGACATAAATCACAGAAAGATCTTTTTTGATCCACCTCCTAGAGTAATGGAACTAAAAACAAAAATAAACAAATAGGACCTAATGAAACTTCAAAGCTTTTGCACAGCAAAGGAAACTACAAACAAGATGGAAAGACAACCCTCAGGATGGGAGAAAATATTTTCAAACAAAGCAACAGACAAAGAATTAATCTCCAAAATATATAAACAGCTCATGCAGCTCAATATTAAAAAAACAAAGAACCCAATCAAAAAATGGGCAAAAGACCTAAATAGACATTTCTCCAAAGAAGACATGCAGATGGCCAAGAAGCACATGAAAAGCTGCTCAACATCACTAATTATTAGAGCAATGCAAATCAAAACTACAATGAGGTATCACCTCACACCAGTTAGAACGGGCATCATCAGAAAATCTACAAACAACAAATGCTGGAGAGGGTGTGGAGAAAAGGGAACCCTCTTGCACTGTTGGTGGGAATGTAAATCGATATAGTCACTATGGCAAACAGTATGGAGGTTCCTTAAAAAACTGAAAGTAGAACTACCATAGGACCCAGCAATCCCACTACTGGGCATATACCCAGAGGAAACCATAATTCAAAAAGACACATGCACCCCAGAGTTCACTGCAGCACTATTTCCAATAGCCAGGTCATGGAAGCAACCTAAATGCCCATTGACAGACAAATGGATAAAGAAGATGTGGTGCATATACACAATGGAATATTACTCAGCCATAAAAAGGAATTAAATTGGGTCATTTGTAGAGACGTGGATGGATCTAGAGATTGTCATATAGAGTGAAGTAAGTCAGAAAGAGAAAAACAAATACCATATATTAACGCATATATGTGGAACCTAGAAAAATGGTACAGATGAACCAGTCTGCAGGGCAGAAATAGAGACAGAGATGTAGGGGACAAACGTATGGACACCAAGCGGGGAAAGCGGCAGGGGGTGGTGGTGGTGTGATGAACTGGGAGATTGGAATTGACATATATACACTAATATGTATAAAATAGATAATAAGAACCTGCTGTATTAAAAAATAAAATAAAATTCAAATATTCAAAAAAAAGAATTGTTACTGATATGTTTATATTTCTGAGATAACACTGTCAGAATATCACATAATATTTAAATATGAAGACACAACTTCAAGAACTCATTTAAATTATATTTGCCATAAAATACTTCATTCATTCATTCAATCACTCACAATATTATAGACCATGCTGTACTTTAAAAAGAAATCTAAAAACAGGTTATGAAGAAAAATCAATCATTAGTAGGTTACTTCCCCTTAGTAAAGCTGGAGAATGTCTGTATTTCTTTCATAATAAAAATAGCTCCTTCATGCCCCCCTCGAAAAATCCACTACACAAAGCAATAAGAAGACCAAATGATAGAATGTCACTAAATTTCCAACTTGTTTTATTTATTTATTTAAAAAAATTATTTATTTATTTATTGGCTGCATTGGGTCTTTGTTGCTGTGTGGGGCTTTCTTTAGTTGCAAAGAGCAGGGGTTAGTCTTCATTGCAGTGCGCGGGCTTCTCCGAGCGCAGGCTCAGTATTTGTGGCACACAGGTTTAGTTGCTCCGCAGCATGTGGGATTTCCCCAGACCAGGGCTTGAACCCGTGTCCCCTGCATTGGCAGGTGGATTCTTAACCACTGCGCCACCAGGGAAGTGCCTCCTTGAAAACTCTTAAGTCAGTGGTGAATCATATAATCACTAACATACCAGAACATGAAAAAAATAATAGATAAAAACCAGACTCACAAATACTTACGTGAATTAGTAATGTCATTAAATTGCCTTAGTTTAGGTTTAAAATTAAATCTTTGTTTAATCTGCCTCCACTCTGAATGATTAGTATAACAGAAATAATTTTAAATGTACTTCTATACCCTCATATTTGATAATGATTTCTTTAGAAGTGAAGTTGCAGGTGGGGAAAATTAACCTTTTTATTTCAAAAGAAACATAAGTTCCATGAGGGCAAGGACCATAATTATACATCAGTTTTTTTTTTTTAATAACTGTATACTAAGCATCCAGCACAGAGCCTGATACACATATGTGTTCAATTTTGTTGAATGAATAAATGAACAGAGGACACTATCAATTATTAATGTGATAGTAAGTTCTCTTATAGATAGGGGAAAAAATATTGAAGCAGATAGATACCCTTAATTCAACCTAATATTATACCTCCATCATAATAAGGGGTCATGATATAGAAAGTTAGCAGTTTTCTTTTTTGTTTTTAGCAGTTGTTCTTAAGGTGACACTTTTTTTTTAAACCAGTTAGCACACTCCTACCCTTGGGGTATTGTCACGAAGGGACTGGAGCTAGCTGATTTAATCACACTACCACTTTCAGTAAAGGAAGTGGATTCTGGTTAATACCGTAGAGATGTTATTAACTGACATATGTAAATATCATAATCTTTCACAAATATAAGGTGTTTAAAACAAATTCCAGAAACCTGGTGATAGAACTATCTACTCACTTCAGCAATTAAAACTGTTGACACTTTAAGGACATGAATAACAGAAATGTTTCTCATTCCCATAGATGCTATATTCTAATTTACTACAAGAAGACTTCCCCATTAAAACAAGCAAGGTCACCCCACCATTGCTGGAGGTAACGAATAAAATTCATTTTGTTTTTACACGTTCAGCATAAACATTAACCCTGAGTGAATGAAATTATGGTTTTCACTCACTGAAACAAAAGCATGAGAAATTACTTGTATTCTTTTAAAAATGGTCTCAAACTGGTGGCAAACTGAAGCCTTAAGATAACAGTACTGGGTAAAATGATGAGTAGCTGTGGAAAACAGTATGTTGATTCCTCAAAAAATTAAACATAGAATTGCAGTATGACCAGCAATTCTACTTCTGGGTATATATGCAAAAAGAAGGGAAAACAGGAATTCAGACATTTATACACCTGTGTCCACAGCAGCATTACTCACAACAGCCAAAAGGTAGAAGCAATCCAATTGTCCTTTGACAGATGAATAAACAAAATGTGGTATATACATACAACTGAATGTCTATTCACCCTTAAAAAGGAAAGAAATTCTGACACATGCTACAACATGGATGAACCTTTAAAACATGCCAGTTACAAAAGAACATAAGTATGATTCTACTTATATGAGGTCAAATTCACAAATATGAACAATCAAATTCACAGAGACAGAAAGTAGAATGGTTGTTGCCAGGGACTGAGGGGAGAGGGTAATGGAGATTTAGTGTTTAATGGGCAGAGATTTTCGGTTTGGGAATATGAAAAAGTTCTAGAGATGGATAGTGGTGATGGTCATATGACAACGTACAATGTACTTAATGTCACAGAACTGTACAGTTAAAAATGGTTAAAGCAGCATATTTTATGTTATGTCTATTTTACCACAATAAACAAGAAAGATTAAAAGCACTGGTATTACTGAATATAGGAAACCAGAAAGTAGCTTCTGGACATAAGAGAGCATTGCCTTGAGGATTCCTCTGGAAAATTGCTACCAGGGGCAGTCACACTGACAAGTTTAAACCTTGAGACTCTACAGGTATGACACATATATTTTGACCCACTCCTCCATATTCTTTTACTCTAGGGGTTCAGATCACAATGCTTAGCCCACTCTATGACACCTGTGCATTCCAAAACCCTAATTATCTACACAAGGTGTGAAGAAAGGAGGAGTGTCCCCAGCCAAACACTTGCACTGGGATCTGAACAGACTTTCAAATTTCAAAGAGGAATTTAGACAGGCACTCCAGAGAAAATATTAATAGTAGGCTGCTGACAGGGCTTCGTCCTATTCAAATACACACTAGATTCAAGAATGATCATTAACCTTACTGCATTCTTTTGACCCTCCGGCTCCTCAGTCTTTGAAAACAAGGGATAGGCAACCTTTGATCTCAAATGAATCCATGTTTTCCCTAATAAAAATCACATAATAGTTGGCAAAGTACAAGAGCAAAGAATGAATAAGGTACACCAGTGTCAACTCCAAATGCATCGAACCATGACTTAATGAAGTCAAAATGTACTAGAAGAAAACAAGGATGAATTTCTTTATAACTTTAGTTAAAGACTAGTAAACCAAAAAAGGAAAAGAAAAACAAACAAAAAAACAACTAAAAACCTCCAGCAAACAAAATTTTGCATGGCAAAAACCATACTAAGTAAAACAAACACGAATGACAATTTGTAAAAATTATTAGTAACTTAGATCACAGAGAGGGCTAATCTCTCTAAGAGCTAAAAATTAAGAAAAAGACCAACAACCCAATAGCGAAATAGGCAAAAAGCATACACAGTGTCTCACCTACCAAAGAAAGAAAAAAATACATGAATAGCTCTTAGACAAACAGAGATGCTCAATCCAAATAAGCAAATTAAAACTACAATGAGAGAGCAATTCTTATCTGTTAGATTGGTAAAAATCCCGAAGTTGACAATTCCTACTGGAGGTTGGGGGCAACATGAATTTTCCTACATTGTTTAAGGGAGTAAAAAGTGGTATAACCCCAATTTTCCAAGTTTATATTTGGGTGTAGTATCTACTGTTTGTTTCACACCTGCCTTTTAGGTGCACACTACACTTTAAGATATATACAGGAAATTCAGAAATCACTAGAAGCCTGCGCACCATAATGAACAGTAGCCCCCGCTCGGTGCAACTAGAGAAAGCCCATGCGCAGCAACAAAGACCCAACACAGCCAAAAAAAATTTTTTTTAATATATATATTTATTAATTAAAAAAAAAGAATGGCTTCATTGAGGGAATCATAATACAGTCTCTAATCTGAAAGCCTCATATTTTATGACGGATCATTTCACATGCATCTACAGAGTTAACTATTATGCAATGTAAGATCTTAAAAAACAAATAAAACAACAAAACAAAACATAGAAAGAGAAAGGGAATAAGAGAAAGGAATTTTAATTCAAAGAAAGAAGCATATATTCCATAGTAACACTTCAAATGCTAAAGTATTTCAGACCGGATATAAGTTCATAATCCTCCTGTTAGTATACATACTAACAACCAATGGGGAACAGAATAAGAAACTATTGGCAGCTAATAAAAATGATAAAAGTAGGTCATTTTAGTGATTTTTCAAAGATTTTTAATATCTCAGAATACCTATACTAGAGCTCTATATACTTTTCTCTTATTAATATCAGTGCATATACTCGGACAAGCGGAAATTAAAAGTATGAATATATATCTTCCTTGGCTGAAAACAAACACACTGAATTTTTGTGTTTTTTTTGCCGCTCCTTCTCTCCCCGCCCATCACCTTTCACCTTTTCTTTGTATTCTCAGGAGTTAGCATGGCTGGTCTACTGTCCGTTTTTTAAAAATTAATTAATTAATTAATTAATGGCTGCATTAGGTCCTCATTGCTGCGCACGGGCTTTCTCTAGTTGCGGCTAGCGGGGGCTACTCTTCATTGTGGCACGCAGGCTTCTCACTGTGGTGGCTTCTCTTGTTGCGGAGCACGGGCTCTAGGTGCATGGGCTTCAGTAGTTGTGGCACGTGGGCTTCAGCAGTTGTGGCTTGCGGGCTGTAGAGCGCAGGCTCAGTAGTTGTGGCACATGGGCTTAGTTGCTCCGTGGCATGTGGGATCTTCCTGGACAAGGGCTCGAACCCATGTCCCCTGCATTGGCAGGCAGATTCCTAACCACTGCACCACCAGGGAAGCCCCTGACTGTTTTTATAAATAAAGTTTTGATGGAACACAGCCACATTCATTCATTTACATATTGTCTAGGACTGTTTTCATACTGTAATGGCAGAGTTAAGTTGTTGTGACAGAGACTGTATGGTCTGAAAAGTAAATACAAAAATATTTATCATCTAGGCCAGCAGTCCCCAACCTTTTTGGCACCAAGGACTGGTTTCATGGAATACAATTTTTTCCATGGACGGGCAGCGGGGAGATGGTTCAAGCAGTAGTGTGAGCGATGGGGAGCAGCAGATGAAGCTTCGCTCGCTTGCCCGCAGCTCACTTCCTGCTGCGCGGCCCAGTTCCTAACATGCCGTACCAGTCCGCAGCCCGGGGGCTGGGGACCCCTGATCTAGACCCTTACATGGTGGTCAGCAAACAGAAGAAGTTTGCTGACCACCATGGTAAATGACCATGGCATTCCTGATAAAATTAATTGCTACACATACACCTCACCAGACTTTCTGAAATAACTGAAAGGAGTTTAAAGACCAGCTTGAGCTGAACTTTCTCAATGATCATTCTTAACATTTATTTCACTAAAAAAAAACGTCTACAGTTCAGATGGTGATTTCTAGGTAACAATGTCCAGGTAGCAGTGCAAATGGTGCATCTAAAATAACTATTGTGAGGGAGTTCCCTGGTGGCTTAGTGGTTAGGATTCCGGGTTTTCACTGCCATGACCTGGGTTCAATCCTTGGTCAGAGAACTGAGATCCTGCAAAGCCGCGAGGCTGGCCCCAAAAAAACAAACCCCCAAACACAAAAAAACCACAAAACTGTCGTGAGCCATCAAAAATAAAGTAGTAACATCTGCATGTAATTAAAATAGAATTGTTCTTCGTTGCTTAAAGTAGCATGTATACATCATTTTTTATTAATATTTTGACCCTAGCTATAATTTTAATATTTCATACTTAAATAATCAAATTTAAGAGCAATATTCTAGTTATCAATTACCTCTGTTAAACCAACAAAGAGATCCATGTTGTCGCTGTCTTGGCTTTCACCTCAGATAAGCCAAAATGCTAAAGCATGTCAAAAGATGTAGTATACACCTCGGCTACACAAGAATACAATTTCCTGGTGGACATGCCCACTTAAGTCCCTCACAAACACCTCAAACAGCATGTTTTCTAACCAACCTACTTCTCTTTCTTCTATTCCCATCCTCCATTTGGTCACCAAAGCCATAATGTTGAAGTTACCTTAGTTTCTCCTTTCTCACATTAAATCAATCACTAAGTTCTGCTAGTTTACCTCTATATATTTTTCAACTTTGTCCTCTCCTTTTCAACCCTCCCATCACTGTAAGTTTAGAACACAGTGATTTTTTGCTAGACTACTGTGATAATCTTCTGAGATTTCTGCATCTGGTCATATATCTACCCTGCAGAATGCAGCAAGTGTCAGAAAATGATTCCAGGAAGCCTGGAAACTTGGTTGCATTTAATATGCAACAGAAAAAGGTGGGAGACATCCAGATAGAAGGAAGAGCATTCACAAAAAGTGAGTCTGGGTAAGTGGAACATGGAAACTGTCAGGCAAGTCAGAATGGCCGGAGTGTTGGATGAGGTGAGAGATGAGGTAAGGAAAGTATTAAGTGGTAAGATCATGAAGATCTTTGTGAGCTTCAAACTATTATTCCATTTCCTATTGATTCCCACATGCCAGACAAATCAAAAAACCTGCTGCCACAGACAATATTCAGAGGAAGAAGAAGAAGAAAAATAACTCTGAATCATTTATGTAACAATCATTGAAAGAATCATGCTCATACTTATTGCATGTGCCAACCTCCCCACTACAATGCCTGCTGAGTGGCAGTATGTTCAAAAACTGAATAATGCCTTGAAATATGAAGAGTTCTGGAGCCAGAGACTTTAATTAACCTGTCTTACTTTTTAAAGTCCCATCTCAAAAGCCACTTCATTCTTTCAACCTTTCTGCCTGAATCGTCTGCCACTAATTGAATGTTATGTCTCTCTTCCAGGCTCTCACAACCTTATATGTAACTCTTAGCTCTCACTCTTTTTCACTATGAATGTCTGACCATCATGTTGCTTGAATGTAAATTCTACAAGCCAGACTTTATCTCAACTGTGACTAACTTCAAGTCACCAAATTATTTGTTTATTTGTGTTTCTGAAGTGCCAAAAGGCACTGGTGTATAATAAAGAAGAAATGATAGTGGGAAGACAAAAGCCACTCTTTACTTTTCTACCTTTAGATAGTTGCAATAAAGAAGAAACTTGAGAGCTCTAAAAATGGGATGTGGAAACCATGTTTGATTTTATGGCTACTTCCCATCCCTAAGGATCAGTAATCTAGACCTACATACATTTAAAACAGCTTTAGATGATACTTGAATTCTAAAACAAGCAACTGAAAGATCTCAGTAGCAACAGGTAGACACTTCCAGTATTACAGAAGTAGACACTAATTTAGGGTGTGACAGCAAGGAAGGATATACATATTAAAGAGTGGATGTTGTCACTTACCTGTCGAATTGACATGGTACAGAGAATATACAGGAAGATGAAGGAACAGTCTGTGGTATCGTCCCCCAGCAGATTTCGATGAGACAGTCCTTGGATGTAGGAAAGGGGGGTGAAAGGGAGCTTTGCCACCACTCTACCATCAAATCTAAAAAGGAAAAAACAAAGAACTGTTATTTTTGGAAGACTGACAAGCTTCTTAGTTCCAGAGAAGAATCTGGGACAGAAATAGAACTCTAAGTCCCTTGATCTCTAAAAAACAAAGAAAGGATGATATTCTAAAAAGAGACTTGAAGTATAAGGATGTAAGGAAGGGCGCCTAGATTTTTCCCATCAATCTTTTTCTAAACTAGTGATTCTTAATTTTTTCAGTATCAGGATCCTTTAACACTCTGAAAAATTATTGAGGACCCTAAAGAGGTTTTATTTAGAGGTTATATCTATCAATATTACTGTTTTATAAATTAAAACAGAAAATTTAAACCATTTATCAAATCATTTAAAAGGTAGCAATATTCAGTATGTTAACACAAGTATTTTTATGGAAAATATATGTTCCATACAGGAAAAGAATTTAGTGAGAAGAAAGGCTTTTTTCCCTCCAATCTCTTTAATGTTTTATTTAATAGAAAAATGTTGGATTCTCATAGCTGCTTCATTACTCAGGCTGTTGCAATATTACACACCCTATGAAGCCTCTGGAAAATTCCACTGTACCTTCATGAGAGAAAGAGAGTGAAGAAGGCAAATAACATCTTAGAATTATTACAACAATACTTTTTACCTCAAGGACCTCCTAAAAGTCTCAGAGACCTCCAGGGATCCCCAGACCACACTTTGAGAACCACTGTTCTAAACCATGACACCAATAAGATTTTAAGAACCCTCTTTTCCAAGACTCAAAGAGTCCCAGTATATACATATTAAACAGGATAAACACTTCTGTAGAGAAATTCATGGAATATACATAGTGGTGAATGAAAAATGGCATACATAATACTCTGAGATAACTTTTAACATACTTCTAATGTTTGAAAGTAATTCCTTTTACTTTTTCTAAAATAGAAAAGAAATGTTTTGAAAAGAGAAAATCTTAGAAAAAAACTAGAAGAAAATAGGTATCAGTGTTTATTTTGAGATGCTGGGGATATAAACTTCTTTTATACTTTTCTATGAATAAGCTGTACAGTCAGACAATATTGACAATTATAAATTAATGTGATTAAGGACTTCATACTTCATAATATTAGAAAAATATATGACAGCATCAGTTAATTTATCCAAATAAAGTCTTTAACTCCAGTTAAAATATCTAGAACATTCCCTCTTAGAAAAACATTTGGTATTTAGAATATTTCTATAGAGGGAGAGGGAAAAGAGAGGTAGCATTACCATCTTTTTCGCTGGGGAAAAAAATACCTAAATATCCATATTAACTATTGTGGTTATAAAGAGCTTCTTATACAGCTGAACTCCAAAGAATATAAATAGAATGAATTTGACATATTCTGTACATATGTATGATTGTCCACTTACTATTTCCAACTGCTTTCCTAGTATATAGTTTGCACAGGGTAAGGGCTCAATCATGAACTGTTGTTACTTGGATATGACGAAAATATTTAAAGATCTGCTTGAAGTAGTTATTCTTATCTACTAACCTCACAAAAGCAAAACAAAGTATTGTAATAACTTTTCCAGGAGGAGGTATTCCCATTCACTCACAGGAAGTATTATACACAGTTGTTCCAATATTTCCTGGTTATATGCTATATGCAGTATACTGTTCTACATACGCCACTCTACTCTCCATCTGTAGAGTTAAACTGTGAGGAGTAGGGCTGGAATAAATATAGCCCAAACTGTTTACCCCTCTTGTTGCTAACATACACACCCAACAAATTCATCTTATACAGTCATTTTATTCCTTGACATTTTTGACTTGAAATTGTAACCAAAAAGAAAATCTTTTACAACTAATAAATGAATTCAGCAAAGTTTCAGGATAGAAATCAACATACAAAAATCAGTTGCATTTCTATACACCAACAATGAACTATATGAAAAAAAGAATAAAACAATCCCATCTACATCAAAAACAATAAAATACTTAGGAATAAATTTAATCAAGGAGGTGAAAGATATATACACTGAAAACTATAAGACATTGATAAAGAAACTGAAGAAGACACAAATATATGGAAAGATATCCATGTTCATAGACTGGAAGAGTTAATATTGTTAAAATGTCCATACTATCCAAAGTCATCTACAGGGCTTCCCTGGTGGCACAATGGTTAAGAATCCACCTGCCAATGCAGGGGACACAGGTACAAGCCCTGGTCCGGGAAGATCCCACATGCCATGGAGCAACTAAGCCCGTGTGCCACAACTACTGAGCCTGCGCTCTAGAGCCAACAAGCCACAACTACTGAGGCCCGCATGCCTAGAGCCTGTGCTCCGCAACAAGAGAAGCCACCACAATGAGAAGCCTGTGCATCGCAATGAAGAGTAGCCCCCGCTCCTTGCAACTGGAGGAAGCCCGTGTGCAGGAACGAAGACCCAATGCAGCCAAAAATAAATAAATAAAATAAATAGATTTATTAAAAACAACAAAGTCATCTATAGACCCAACACAATCTCTAATCAAAACTCTACTTTTCACAAAAATAGAAACATCCATACTAAAACTCATATGGAACCACAAAAGATCTTGAATAGGCAAAGCAATCTTGAGAAAGCTGGAGGCATCAAACTTCCTGATTTCAAACTATGTTACAAAGCTATAGTAATCAAACTAATATATTACTGGCACAAAAACAGACATGCAGACCAACAGAATAGAATAGAGAGCCCAGAAATAAACCCAGTCAACTAATATCTGACAAGAGCCAGAAATGCTCATTGGGGAAAAGGATAGTCTCTCCAATAAATGGTGCTGGGTAAACTGGATATTCACATGCAGAAGAATTACACTGGACTCCTATCACAAAAATTAACTCAAAATGGATTAAGGACTTAAACATGATACCTGAAACTGTAAAACTTCTAGAAGAAAACATAGGGAAAAAAGCTCCTTGACATTGGTCTTGGCAATGATTTTTTTGGATATGACACCAAAAGCACAAGCAACAAAAATCAACAAATGGGACTACATCAAACTAAAAAGCTTCTGCACAGCAAAAGAAACAAAATGAAAAGGCAAACTATGAAATGGGAGAAAATATTTGCAGACTATATATCTGATACGGAGTTAATATCCAAAATATATAAAGAATTTGTACAACTCAATAGCAAAACAAAAAATGCCAAATAATCCAATTAAAAAGTGGGCAGAGGATCTGAACAGATATTTTTTCCAAACAAGACATACAAATGGCCAAGAAGTACATGAAAAGGTGGTCAACATTATTAACCATCAGGGAAATACAAATCAAAACCACAATGAGATTTCACCTCATGCCTGTTAGAATGACTATTATCAAAAGGACAAGAGATAACAAATGCTGGCAAGGATGTGGAGAAAAGGGAACCCCTGGGCACTATTGCTGGGAATGTAAATTGGTACAGCTACTATGAAAAACAATATGGATGTTCTTCAAAAGATTAAAAGTAGAACTACCATATGATCCAGAAATCCCGTTTCTAGCTATTTAGCCAAAGGAACTGAAATAAACTACTGTCCCAAAGAGATCTGTACTCCCATGTCATTGCAGTATTATTCATAATAACCAAGATATGGAAACAACCTAAGTGTCCACCAACAGATGAATGGATAAAGAAAATGTGATATATATACTGTATACAAGTCTGACAGAGAAAGACAAATACTGTATGACATCACTTATATGTGGAATCTAAAAAAGCTGAACTCATGGAAACAGAATTAGATTGGTGGTTGCCAGAGGATGGGGGTTGAGGGAAATGGGGAGATGCTGGTCAAAGGGTACAAACTTCCAGTTTTAAGATGAATAAGCTCTGGGCTTCTATTGTACAGCATAGTAATTACACTTAATACTGTATTATATGCTTGAAAGCTAAGAGAGTAAGTCTTAATTGTTCTCACTGCCACCACAACAGAATGATATTTATGTGAGATGAAGGATTTGCTAACTGACCTTACTGTGGTAATCATTTTGCAATATGTATGTGTATCAAATTATCACTCTGTACACCTTAAACGTGCACAATGTTCTATATTATATGTCATTATATATCTCAATAAAGCTGGAAAAAAGCTTTAAAAGAAAAAGGAGAGAGAAAACCTTTCATGTCCTATAAGTGAGTTATTCATTTATGTGAAAATGAACATTTAGTACGAATGAGACCTTAAACCAGCCACAAATATGAAGGAAAAAACCCCTTCAAATTAATTTTTCCAGGAGATTAGAGGTTTTCCATAGGAATAGCTAAGAATAGACACCATTACTAGTGTGTAGCCTAATAATGAAAAGAGTTAGGGAGGGAAAGAAAAAGGTGCAAAGAGAGAGATAGCTTATAATAGGTAGATTATTCCTTTAAGTGAACTTACTCTCTGCAGTTCCAGAGGGCAGCACCACTGCTCATGAACAGAACAAGCAGGCATATTTTGGTCCAGTAAAAGGAACCACTTTCAAACCCTAAATACTACTCAGTAAAACTATATTGTCTCAGAAAACATCAAGCTCCTCATCGTTGAAAATGATTACAAATAATGGAAAATTATCTGCTAGAGGTATTATTGGAGGGATTTCCGTATTGACACAGAAGTAATGTGTTAAAATGACTTTTAAGATCACTTCTAAGATTTAACGTTTCAGCTTTATGGAAATGATCCAGAAGAGAAGCCAAAGACAAATAAATAGCTGAATTTGGTGCCTCTTGTTGCTACTCTGGCAATCTGGAGCTCAAGTCCTTCCCATCTTAGTCTAACTTGAGCCTTTTTTCTTATCAACAATTGTAAGACTAAAATGGGTATTAGAGATAATGTATTCCATTCCATAATAAACAGATGATCAAGGTGAAACTAAGAGAAATTATGCAAAAAATGAATAGTGATTGTTCAATACAATCAAAATATGTACTAGACTCTGTAATAACTGACACCCACATTACTTTTGTTTAGAACTACTGAGGGATGGTGGGCTTTTTTTTCTATACTTTTTTTTCCCATTTAAATTTAAAATTCATACATACAAAATATGATTAAATTTTGATTAAATTATTATTTGCTAATATTTTTAATGAAAAGAAAAAGAAAGGGGTGCATTCGGTTTCAATCCCAGCTATTGTCTGGACTGTCATGTCACATGAACAATGACGTTTTATCTGAGGATATGAAGATAGCATTGAATCTTATAGATTGGATATTCTGAACATCAGATCTGAAATGTCTGCTTTTCAATATATGTGAAATAAAATTTGGAATTTGCTCACCAAAAAAAAAAAAAGTACTAGACTTTTAATCTCACATACCAGCTTATAAAAATAGAGATACATTCTTTAACTTCTAGGTGCTCACAGTCCTAGACATAAGAAATATATATATATATATATATTTAAATTTCTGGTCTGAGCACAAAGACCAGAAAAAAAACATGAATACCATTCGGCAACCATGCTCCTTGGTATCTATCCAAAGGTGTTAAAAACATGTTCACAAAAAAACCTGCACACAGATGTTTATGGAAGCATTATTCATAATTGCCAACTGATGAACCTGCAATGGCACCTCATTATCACCCAAAGTCCACAGTTTACATTAGGGTTCACTCTTGGGTTTTAATAAATGTTTAGCAACATGTATCACCATTAAGTATCACACAGAATAGTTTTACACTAAAAAATCCTCTGTGCTCTGCTTATTCATCCCTCCCTCACACCTAATCCCTGGCAACCACTGACCTTTTTACTGTCTACAGAGCTTTGCCCTTTCTAGAATGTCATATAGTTGTAATCATATAGTACGTAGCCTTTTCAGGTTGATTTCTTTCACTTAGTAATATGCATTTAAGGTTTCTCCATGTCTTTGCATGGCCAATAGCCCATTTCTTTTTAGCAATGAGTAACACTCCACTGTCTGGATGTTCCACAGTTTATCCGTTTACCAACTGAAGAACATCTTGGTTGCTTCCAAGTTTTGGAAATTATCAAGCTGCAATAAACATCTGTGTGCAGGCTTCTGTGGGGACGTAAGTTTTCAACTCATTTGGTTTCACTTTCACCTTTTATCCTACATTATACTGTTTGAATTTTTTAGAAGTACTTGTGTATTACTAGTATAAGAAAACCTTTTTCTTTTTAAACTTTGGTTCTAATGCGCACTCCTGGTTAAGATCTACTACATAGGGCTTCCCTGGTGGCGCAGTGGTTGAGAGTCCACCTGCCGATGCAGGGGACACGGGTTCGTGCCCCGGTCCGGGAAGATCCCACATGCCGCGGAGCGGCTGGGCCCGTGAGTCATGGCCGCTGAGCCTGCGCGTCCGGAGCCTGTGCTCCGCAACGGGAGAGGACACAACAGTGAGAGGCCCGCGTACAGCAAAAAAAAAAAAAAAGATCTACTACATAAGCTTTGGGAAGCTACCTGATATATCATAAACTAGTCATTTCAAGTCATCAGGGAAAATATATTATTTGTTCCCTACCTGGTATTAACAATAGCTAAGTACTTGGTAAAGTTGGAAACTAACCACCAAAAAAAATTACAGATGAAACAAAATTTAAATATAAAAAATAAAAAGTAGAAAAAAATTTATATAATCTGGTATGAGAAAGGAACTATTTATATAACAGAAAAGAGTAACAGATTTGACATAAAAATTAACATTGCCCATATATCTCAAAAAGAGAGCTTAATAGTCTCAATAAATAAAAAATTCTTATAAAAAGAAAATAAGGGAAAGAACATGAACTAGAAATTTAGAAATAGATAAACATAAGTATATGAAAAGATGTTACATCTCACAAGAAATGCAAATTTTAAAAGAAATATTATTTTTTAGCTATTAGATTTGCAAATATTAAACAGATACATAATTCCCAGTGATGACAAATATATGAAGAAAGAACCACTCACAAGTACTGAGGGCAATAATCGAAAAATATAAATTAATAAAAACCTTTCTAGGGGAATTCCCTGGCAGTCCAGTGGTTAAGACTCCGCACTTCCACCGCACGGGGTCGCGGGTTCGATCCCTGGTCGGGGAAACTAAGATCCCGCATGCTGTGCGGCAAGGCCAAAAAAAAAAATTTCACCTAAGCAATACTTCTAGGATATGCCTGAGGAAAAAATAAGCATACACTGGTGTACATACTACCTGTGAAAATTCTGTGTGAAGATTAATAGAAGATTATATAAGTTAGGGTACATCCATTCAATAGAATATTGACAGACATTAAAAATGATTATGCAAGATGGGACTTCCCTGGTGGCACAGTGGTTAAGACTCTGCCCTCCCAATGCAGGGGGTCCGGGTTTGATCCCTGGTCAGGGAACTAGATCCCATATGCATGCTGCAACTAAGAGTTCACATGCCACAACCAAGGAGCCCACGAGCCACAACTAAGGAGCCCACGAGCCACAACTAAGACCTGGTGCCACCAAATAAATAAATAAATAATTTAAAAAATCCTAGCCTGCATGCAGCAATGAAGACCCAACGCAGCCAAAAAAAATAAAAATAAAAATAAATTTTTTAAAAAAATTAAAAAAAAATCCTCTAAAAATGATTATGCAAGAGTTACACATACTGTATTTAAAAAACCATCACAGGTAACTACAGCAGGTTACAAAACAACCATTTTGGAGTATAAAAATTAATACATACAAATATCTAAATGTTTGTATACAGAGAGAAGTACAAATCTTGAAAGGACACGTACTCATTTGAGGAAGGCAGAGTGATCTTTACTTTATATTTTATACATTTATATATTATTGGAATTTTTCCAGTAAGAATTTATTACTTCAATGATTACAGAAAAAAATGTAATAAAAGGTTACACCTGAGGGGAAAAATATGGCATTGGGAGAAAAATATATTTGAATCAGATGCCCTTCCCATAGAGCAGCCGTTCATACCACGATATGTTCACAAATAACATTAAGAAAGGGAACCACATGAATATAAGGCAGCATTACCACTGGTAGAAATGGCCACCATTCTTTCTTCCTTTTCTTTTTTTTAAAATTCAGGTATACATAAGTTTTACAATATTAAATAAGTTCCCGGTGTACAACATAGTGGTTTGCGGTTTTTAAAGATTATACTCCATTTAGAGTTATTATAAAATATTGGCTATATTCCCCACAGTTCTTTCTTAATCAGCCTATTTCGTTAGAACCCACCTGTACATAAGACTAAGGAATAAAATCAAATGCTGAACTTCAAGCAAAGCAGTGATTCAAATTTATTGTAGGTATCACACAATAAAGCCAAGACCAGTAAGAATAGCTCTACATACACACACCACTAACCTATAAAAATATTATTTTAAAAATCAGAAGTATGAGAAAAATAAGATGTTAAGCATCAAATTTTTAAAATATAGATGAGTACTTAGCTAGCTCTATACTGTCCAGAATGTGACAAATTAAAGAATATTTGAGTATTTGAGTTGTATCAATGAAGTTTACTAGTTACCTACAAAATCTTTCAGTGTTTGGTTTGCCTGGTAATCCACGGTGATATATACCCAAGAAATGAGAGAAAGCATAGCAGTGAAAAAAGGATACTGAGTTTAGAGTTATAAGTTAGAAATTATGAGACTTCTAGAGACCTTGGGCAAGTTATTTAATCTTCCAAAGGTCCTTTTCAGAAATAAAGGTCTATGATTTTAGTAATCACTAGTTAAGTGGAAATTTTGTATTAAAATCATTTTGGACATTCCCTTTGGTGCCTCACCTAAGTAAAAATAACCACTCCCCTTTTCCCCCCCTACTATATTTCACACACATACACATCTATTGTAACATCCATCAATGTATTGATTTGTTTGTCCTTTCTTTCTATAAAATTTTGATATTACTGAGGGCAGGGAACACATCTTATTTGTTATATTCTGATACCTAGCACAATGCCTGGCACAAAGTAGGCTCTTGACAGGTGAGAAGAGAAGAACAGACTGGAGGTGGGGCGGGGTGTGGGTACAAGGAGAGAGAGACAGACAGGTAGAAATGAAGCAGGGGAGGAAGAGTAGGAGAAAGGGAAGGAAAAGAGTGAGTGCGGAAAATGCGTGGGATAGTTCAGGAGAGCTCTGAAAGGTAAGAAATGACAGCTTGTCATCTCTGGATATTTTCCCAGGTTCTGTCAAAAGCAGTCCCACAATTACTCAGGCCTGCTATATGCTAGTTTAGACAACAGTAACCTACCTTATTATTAAACAAGATTATAGCTGTTAAGACTCTATTTTAAGAGTCAAAACATCTCTGTATGACTACCTTCATTTTGAAGAAGTTTGTTAGTAAGGAACTTAAAAACCCAGGAAACATATTGAATTCTTTTTAGAGGACCCATAAAACCTTCGTCTTTGCCTTACATATATCTTCAATATTAAGAGGGTGAAAAAGTTATCATATAATTGTATTCCATCAAAATTAAATTTCCCTTGATTTTGATAACTGGATTGAGGTTAAGTAAGAGAATGTCCATGTTCTTAGGAAATACGCACTTTAGTAGTTATGGGTAAAGGGGCATGAAGCCTACAACAAACTCTTGAATGATTCAGAAAAATATACAGATAATGTATGAATGAGTACATATATGATATGGAGAAACAGAGAAAAAAGGAAAGCAAATGAGGCAAAATGTTAATAACTGTGAATGTGGTTAATCAATGTACTATTCTTGTAACTTCTGTAAATTTGAAATATCAAAATATTACCAAAAAAGCTAATTGTTCACATACACACACATAGAGCAATATTTAGATAAAACCATATAAAAGGCTACTCACATAGAATTAAACATTCCCATTAGGGCAGTAAAACAAAAGCCAATTGCAAACATGGATTTCATTCGAACCTGGAAGGAAACCAACGAATTGTTATTTTACACTAGAGAAAAACCAACACTACAGCACACCCCAAAAGTTTTGGTTTACGTCATTTTTAAAAGATGCTCCTTGGCAAAAAGCTGTTTATTGGCTAACCCACCCTCCACCTCCAAGGCCTCTTCTCCTTGCCCGCTTCTGATGAATATTATTGGGGTGGTCATATGACCCAACTCTGGCCAATGAGATGTAAGTACCAACCAGAACTTTTAAAAGGGACAAACTTGGCTAGCATCCCTTTAGGCCTTTTGCCCATACTTCTTGCCTGGAATGAAGAACATAATGCCTGACAGTAAAGCACCATCAAACAACCAAACGACCATAAGCTAAGGAAGGTTAATCTGAGTCCTTAGTGACATTACTGTGCTGCCACAGCAGCCCAGGACTACCAACCTCTGCACCTCTTGAGCAAGTGAAAAAAATTTAATATGTTTAAAGCCATTATTAAGCATTTTGTTTCTTGCAGCTAACTTCTTTCTTAATTACATGTGCCATAAAAGTATAAACAAATAAAAGATCATAAAGATATAAGATTAACAGTTTATCAGCATTTTTTATCTATTCTTTCTGCAGTTTCCAAATTTGGTCTCATGAACATGTAATAATTGCAACAACAGAAAAGCTATTTTCAAAAAAAATGCACTTCTAAATTACGATCTTTCTTAATAAGAATTTCAAGAAACAGAAGATAAAATAATACAGCAAAGGTCTCTTGGTAAGCAAAAGACAACTGTTGCACAGTTTAGATGTCCTGTGTTGAATATACAGAAATTAAGTAGAAAAATAAGTCAAGCCATATAATTAGCCTACCTACACCTCAGAAAGACATGCTTGAACTCTACTCTTTATAAAAAATGAGTAAATGGCTAATAAAATCACTTTTCCTTACACTTTATGATATGCCTGACCCTCAGATCAAAAGGCCTCTTAAAGAATAAAGGCCACAATAAAGGCCATCTATGATGCTCCAACTCCTATTTGGGATTACCAGGTCACCATAAAGCCAAAGATTCAGCAATAACATGAGGAAGAAAAAGAAAATAAGCTACTTCATTTGAAAACGTAAGGCGGAAGCTAATAAAAACTGTGTGAAAGGGACAAATTATGACTTCGAGAGAGCCTAAAAAAAAAGCTATTCATATTACTAACACGAAGCTTCAGTCCAGTAGCATACTTTCACTTCTATTTGGTCCAGAAAAAACCATGATATTATTTATAGCCTGCATTAACTATAAATTTCTGAAAAGGTAAGTGCTGTGTACTTGATGAAAATCAGGGTCTTTTGCTGAAAAACATGTGGTTTATCATGAAGTTATATTTAGGACTCTTACCATTGATAGATCCCTGTTATTATTCTTCAGTTTCTCTTCTTGCCGCTCTGCAAAGAATTAATGAACTGGTTAATATACAAAGCGCTGAGCGCAAAGCAGATGTTAAACTGTCACTGCCTGATGACTATAATAGCACTTCTGTCTCAGTATCACTTAATAAGATAAGCTGAATACATGGAATACTGTATACTTTGTACTAACAGAAAATTCAAATGCAGCAGGGCACCAAAATAGTTCAAATTAAATAAATAAAAATATTTAAAGTTTAATTTAAACTTTAAGTGTCTGGACTCTGTACATTAAGATATACTCTTACATTACATCAAAAGGAAGTATAACCATAATGACTGTACTTAGGTTTCAAGTATTAATTACCCATCTGTTATGATTTTTCCCCCCTCTTTCAGTTTCTCTAAGAGAGCATGGAGTCTAAAAATTAAGAGCCAATTAAAATGAATTTAAGATTCAGGTTCTTTCATATTACAGTCAAATCAATCTAAAAATAAGCATAGTTTCATAGTTAAGTCACTTGGAAAGCTAGGAAATTTGACATATATTTCAAGAAAACTGTTATATACACAGAACCTAAACTGCTAAAGAAGTCTCAGTTGTACATTAATGACCTTATTTACTGTATTCCATCAACGTAAGGGACTTTATTGTACTTATGAAGAAACTGAGGCCCAGCAAAGGAGAAGTGACTTCTCAGAGACCACACAGGTATTTTATGCCAAAGCCAGGACGAGAATCCAAGTTTCCCAACTCCCAACCCAATGATCTCTATATATACTATGCTACTGCTTTCTTTGATTATGCATTTTTATCACCAGGATCAATTCATTCAACAAATACTTATTGATTACCTACTAAATGCCGAGCACTTTTCTGAGCACTAGGGATAAATGAATGAACAAAACACACACAAATCCTCACCCTCACAGGAAGATTATGAAATTAAAATATAATACCCTCTAAAATAAAAAATACACAATTGGAATATATGAAACTGGTGTGAGGGCTGCAAGTTCAGGCAGTTAAAGGAAAGGAAGGAAGAACAGGCCTATAGGAACCGCAGACTGGAGCATAGTTTCCAAACAATGTACGGTGAGACGAATATATGCTTCCTTGTCCTAAATCGTTCCTATCCAGTTTGTTTTCCCTGGGAGGAAAGGATACAGGCAGGAGAAAGTGGGGATTATGAAGATATATGGAACAAAATGAACAAAATGGGGTGGAACTAAGTGTATCTCAGGGGCTAGAGCTTTTTACCTGAGCAGCCCTCTTAAAATGTAATAAGACTTTTTAAAATTGGGTGTTTGAAGATTGGGATGACTAGAAGGTAAACAGGCGTAAAACCAAGTAGAGGGGGAAAAGGACTACCACTGAAACATGAAAAGAAAGGTATAGAAAAGCATCTATACTAGAAACCTTGGCATATCCTTGACTCCCTACTCTATCTTCAATCAAACACCAAGTCCTATTAATTATACCTCATAAATACTTATGAAATCTACCTCTTCCCCTCCCCCTTACTATCACTTCCTTAGTTAGGATTTCTAACATCTCTTACCTATATTACTTTCAAGTCTCCTAACAGATCTGCCTCCAAACTTGTTCCCTTAAATCCATCTTCCACATAAATGCAGTCAGATCTACTTAAAAGGCAAAACTGAACAAAATCTTGATACTCCCCAGCTTAAAATCCTTCCATGGCTTTTCATCCCTACAAGATCATGTTTCTTTTTTTTTGGCCACGCCACGCAGCATGTGGGATCTTAGTTCCCCCATGAGGGATCGGACGCACCCCCTGCAGTGGAAGCGTGGAGTCTTAACTACTGAACTGCCAGGGAAGTCCCAAGATCATGTTTCACTATCACCTGCAAGTCCTGCATCTGGCCCCTGCTTACTTCTGCAGCCACATTCCCAACCACTCCCATAAATTTTTATGTTCTTACAATACCAAACAACTTTAAGTTCCTGTATATATGATGTATATACTTGATTCAGTGTGTTTGTTCATAAAGTCTCTTCTACCTTGGGTGACTAAGTGTCCCAGTTTTCCCTGGACTGTTCCAGTTTTAGCTCTGAAAATCTCACATCTCAATAAACTCCTCGGACTAGACAAATTGGGATGGTTGGCTACCCTACTTCCACCTAGACTGTTTTATCCTACCCCATCAAACCCTTTCCTAGCTAGCCTGTACTCAACTTTTAAGCCTCAGCTCTTGTGTAACCTCCTTCAACAATCTTGATTCCTTAAACAATACTATTCTAAAAAGCTTTCTACAATTATGAAAATATCCTACATCTGTGCTGTCAATACAGTAGTCACTAGCTACATGTAGCTACTGAGCAATGAAATGTGACCAGTATGATTGAGGAACTAAAATTTCAACTTCATTTATTAATAATTTTGATTAATTTAAAATCTGAACAGTCAAATGTAGCTACAGGCTGCTGTATTGGACAATGCAGTCTTAGACACCGGATTAGAAGTCCTTTCTTTATGCTTCCAGAATATTCCAAGCACATCTCTATCATTATACTCACCGAGTTTATACATTTTGTTATAATGATCTGTTTATGTACTTAACAATGCAACTAGATGGCAGGCTCCTGGAGGACGAGGACTTCTTCATCTTTGTATCCTCAGTAATTGGCAAGTGGTTAGTTGCTCAGTATTGTAGGATATGCTCTATATTGCTTAATGAATCAGCAATATAATAAAAGCTGATCTGAAGATACCCTACACCAAAAATCCCTTTTCTGGGACAGGAGTCTTTGATAAAGCTGGTAGGCTGAAGAGGCACTTAAAGCCTGAAAGGCTGAGAGGACACTAAAGTGACACAGTTTTTATGAAGTTCTATTACACTTTTTTCAATTATGTCCAAACAGAAGCTCTAACCATATGTAGTGTCAAGGTAGACTGTATGTATACATGGCTTAAGAAGAATACAGCAGTACAGGTTTATGATATCTCCCAACACTACTGTGCTTGGTTCCTGAAGATTTTTCAACTCAAATTGTTTTTAGGTGCCCACCATATACAAATAAAGGTTTTGTTGGTTTCAAATAATTCAGAAATAAGTTAACATTCGTCTGGTTTTGGAGGGGATAAAAGAAACAGAGTCAAGTTTCTTATGACCTTGATGTGCTTAGTTGGTAGGAAATGCTAAGATGCCTCAAGAGGCGTAAACACTACAAGCACTATAACATTTTAAGTCCTAGACAATGAAAGAGTTTTCAGAAATCCAGAAATGCCCATGTGGGAAACAGCAAACCTGATCTAATAGAAATGTTACCAATAGGGAAGCAATTTCAGGTTCCCCCCCCAGTTACGAACGATAAACTTGTAAATATCTCCATAAAGCCACAGTTAGGTTTATATACCTCCCCTCTCCCCAGTATCCCCAATGCCTAATCTAAAGTTTTTCCATTTTCAGTTTTCTCCATTTCCAGCTCATTAATTGTATCTCAGATCCTCCTAATCTCTCTCTCTCTCTCTCAATACCCACGTTCTCTTTTACCCTCTTTATTTTCTTTCCGGTCTTAGAAAATTATTAAACTCCTTCTCTATCTCCCATTATGACTACCAAACCCTGACTCTAATAAAACTGCTAGGCAAAGATTTATTCTATTCATTCTCATTATTTTAAAATGTAAGATTCAAGTTTTACAAGGATATTCTGTTAGACACAATGAGAAATGAAACATTTAAGTCCTTAAAAGTACTTAAAACATCCTTTTAGAGTTCCTATCTCTCATACTGTAATCAAATATACTTTTCTTTAAGCCTCAATGATTTAAGTGAATTTTAAATGTTATTTCCTAACCAATTTTACTTTTAATTACCAGCAATACAAAAGAGGAACAAAAACAAAACCAACTATTGTCCCTAAAAATAAAGTTTTTACATTACATTATGGGTTAAATAAGCTTATGAAGACAGGTTTGTCAATATAACCACCATGTAATACATGGTTTTATAAGAATAATCCAACTGTATTGAAAATAATAAACTGTATTGAAAAAAGTATCTTTTTTTAAATAACCTGCTTTTCCCTTATCAAGAAACTTTGTTTCCTCAAGTGAATAATTTCTGGGAAAGTCACATTAGTAAGTAAAAATAAGTGCAAACAATTTATTTTGAAATGATGCTTTATATTGTTTATTAGCAGCAATCAAATATTTGAGCATAATGCTTCATGTAATTATGAGAACAGTTTTGGCTGAGGTGATGCAATAAAAGCTAATTAACTCTTAACTTCTAGTACCCCAAATAGTTAAGAGTATACTGAAATAAGTAAAAGTGTTTGACTGGTTCTCTATTGCTCTGTGTGTAACTTAGCCCTTAACTGTTGTCAGTTAACTAGCATAACTTCTCTCAAAAAGTTGTTTCTTGGCCCCAATAAGGTAGGGAAGTCACTGTCTCAGTCTAATGTTATTTTCATCTTGGTGGTGTGTTACTTAAAAGAAGTATAGCTAGGGCTTCCCTGGTGGCGCAGTGGTTGAGAGTCCGCCTGCCAATGCAGGGGACACGGGTTCGTGCCCCGGTCTGGGAAGATCCCACATGCCGAGGAGTGGCTGGGCCCGTGAGCCATGGCCGCTGAGCCTGCGCTCCGCAACGGGAGAGGCCACGACAGTGAGAGGCCCGCGTACCGCAAAAAAAAAAAAAAAAAAGTATAGCTAGTGAACCTCCTCCTAAGATTCACTCACCCTTAGTTTTCTCCTTTGAGAAAACTCAACATCTAGAAGCCCAAGGCTTCCAAGATGGTTGTACTTCCCAGCCCACCTTTCAACTGCTATGTGGACATAAGAAGGGAGAAAACTATGTCTAAAACCTTCTACACCTCCCCTGAAGATCTAGAATTTAAAGGTTCCAAGCCGAGTGCTGGAAATAAATATTCTATGTCATTCAGTGTTCACTTGTCCTGTGTGAACTATTCTTTATGGCATTCAGAACCTCAGGATTTAATACAGAGGAGAATCATACCTCAATTCCTCCATTTGAAAGGAATTCTATACACCCTTTTACTACTGAACTTTTGGAATACACCCTCTATGAAATTTGAGGAAATTTCATGGAGAGAAAAAACCGGAAATATAAAGGAGATATATTTATATTCTAGGATGATTTATTATCCAAGATGACAGACAAAAGGAAACATTAAAATTCTAAAAGGGAATACTCCAATTAAAAAGAAGCTACATTTCTTGTAGCTATTGGAATCCACTAGTAGCAACGATGACATCCATTCTGACCAAAGAATGAACAAACCTCAAGCCAATCTATCACACATTTTTTTTGACAGCATTAGGCTTTGTACAATAAGTTAATATAATTTAACTAAGAAAGGAACACGTCACCATTTACCTTAGTCAGTAACCAGTGACGGGACTTCCCTGGTGGCGCAGTGGTTAAGAATCGGGCGCCACAACTACTGAGCCTGCGCTCTAAAGCCCGCAAGCCACAACTACTGAGCCGATGTGCCACAACTACTGAAGCCTGCGTGCCTAGAGCCCGTGCTCCACAACAGGAGAAGCCACCGCAATGAGAAGCCCACGCACTGCAACAAAGAGTAGACCCCGCTCACCACAACTAGAGAAAGCCCAGGCACAGCAACAAAGATCCAATGAGCCAAAAAAATTTTAAAAATAAAAAATAAATAACCAGTGACTTTTCTGTCAAAGAATATAAATCAATTAAAGTACTCACGGGGCAACTGGGTAGTCTGATCAAACCGACAGTTTGGGAGATGGGGAACATTTTCAAATAAGGAAGAGATGATCAAAATAGCAGATGCTTCTCTATAGATTAAAAGAGTTAGGTATGCCATGACATTTCTATATTCTGAGTTGTTTTGAATGGAAGACCAATTAATAACATGCCTTTAAAATTTCATGTAGATTGGGAGAAGCAAAATTTAAATGAAATGCCTGATACAGCCTTCTTTTATAGAAAATCTAAATAGCATAGATAAACACCTAGAATAAATATATTAATTCAGGGCCCCAAATAAATTTCAAAAATGTCCTCCCATATTTCCAAGTCACCAAGAAAGGAGATACACACCCCATTCAGCAAAGCTTCAGAATGCCTGCTCTCCCTTCTCTGGCCACCTTCTGGGGAATATCTCCCTCTCATCATAGTCTCTGTTGAGGTTCAACCTTATGAAGATTCCTAACATCCCCTGCCCTGCCACTACTGACCAAAAAGGAGGCCAATCCATAGGCTTACCCATGACCTACGGCATAAAAAGATGAGCTGAGCTAGCTGGATTCCTTCTTGCAGGAATTTAAACTAGAAAATATTGGGAAAGTAAATCATTTAACTGTGGGAGCAGAAACAGCAAAATAGTAATGTAGAACTGGCTCTTGAACTTTAGTTCGTCTAAAAATTATCTGGGCAGCTTGTTAAAAAAGCAGGCTCCTGTGTCCCATGTCGAGAAATGCTGATTCAGTAAAGCCTGGGAGTAAGACTCAGAACTCTTCATTTGTAACAAGTATCTCAAGCAATACTGATAGAGGTGGTCTAGAGAGCACATTATGAGTAATGCCGATATAGAAAGAACCAGAGGAGACAAGCCAAAGTTAGGCACAGGCAAAAATTAAATGCTACGGAAGCACTGCAGAGAAAGTGGGGAAGCTGAACAACAGAAGAGAGAGAAGTACTAAAAATTAATAGTGGAGCCCAATGTCTGGCTTTATCCCAGGGCTTGCTCTGCCTGCAGGAATTGCTTTAACACAGTTCCTGCCTTCCTGTAACCAATTAGTTCAGCTTTTCCTGAGTTCTGGATCACATATATCCTTAAATTCCTCATTACTTGAGGTAACTTGACTGCAGCCAAAAGATCTAAATAAAATTCATACATCAAAAGTAGTTTCTCTTTTATGAGAAGGAAACGTAAAATAACCAAGACATCTGCTCCTGACATTAAGAATGGGAAACATAAAATCTTCAGACACCTCAGTTTCAAATTAATGTCTCTATCCAAGACCATTATCTCTAAGAGCTTCACCTAGTGATATCAATGACATTTTGCTTCTCTAAAACACTGAATATTGCTGACCACACCCCTCTTACTAAAAACTCCCTTCTTTCAATGCAGCAATATCATTCTTTATAGTCTCCCCATTACTGTATATATATGTTTGCTTTTTTAAAAATAAATTTTTAAGGTAGCATTCCATGGTAAAATAATTTTGAGTATAGATAGTTTGTGCTGTCAATTTTAAGGGTAGTGGGTAATGTGCCTTCCATTTTTATATCTTGCCTATCCTTTATAGCAAAGCTACTCCAAAGAATTACGCATGTTCAATGTCTTTACTTCCTCACCATGCATTATCTCCCTAATCTATACAATCTGGCTTCTATCCCTTATCATGCCACGGAAATTATTCTTCCTAAATCACTAATTATCTCTGTTTTGCCTCTTAGATATTTAATACCCAGCCTCTAACCCTTCCTGTCCTCTGAAACTCTCTCCTCAACTTCCGTGACACAACTCCTTTCCAACTTCTCTGGCAATACCTTTTCAAGCTCCACTTCTTCTTCTACCCCTTAAATTTCTATGTCTCAAAACTCTCCATCCTTAGCTCTTTGCTTTTCTTACTTTATATGGTCTCCCTGTGTGATTTCATTTACCTTGTGGACTCAATTATAATTTATAATCATATGATTCTAAATTCTATTTGTAGCCTTTATCTCTCTGCCAGCTCCAAACCATACATCCAACAGTGTACCAAGTATTTCCGCCCTATTGTCACACAGACACTGCAAATCTAACATGTTCAAACCTGAAATCATCCTCTCCTCTTCCTCATCCCAATCTGCAATTTCTCTGATATTTCCTCTCCTAATCAGAAATCTGGGCTTTTCCCCAGACTCATTCATCTCTACATACCTTACATCTAAAAAGTCTGCAAGTCCTGGGACTTCCCTGGTGGCACAGTGGTTAAGAATCCGCCTGCCAATGCAGGGGACTTGGGTTCAGTCCCTGGTCCGGGATGATCCCACATGCTATGGAGCAACTAGGCCCATGTGCCACAACTACTGAGCCTGTGCTCTAGAGCCCACGAGCCACAACTACTGAGCCTGCGTGCCACAACTACTGAAGCCCGTACACCTAGAGCCTGTGCTCCGCAACGAAGAGAAGCCACCGCAATGAGAAGGCCACGCACCGCAATGAAGAGTAGCCCCTGCTCGCCGCAGCTAGAGAAAGCCTGTGTGCAGCAAAGAAGACCCAATGCAGCCAAATAAATAAATAAAATTAAGAAAAAAAAAAAGGCCTTCAAGTCCTGTTACATCTACTTCCTCTATATCCATTGAATCTGCACCATTCCCATTGTCAACGCCTAGGTTCAGGTTCTTGCCATTTGCATGCCTAGGATACTGAAAAAGCCTCATTAACTTCCTTGCCTCCAGAATGATCCCCTCTCTGATTTGTCCTCCAAACTACTGCCAGAGTTGTCTTCCTTAAAATCTGATTTCAAATCTGTTTAAATCCCTTAATGGTTACAGGAAGACTTCTGCATACATTAACCTCCTTACCTTAGTTTAGGCCCTACTTACTTCTCTAGCCTTGTCTGCTTGTACTTTACACATACCTTCTTTTTTAGTTGTTATACTAAACTATTTATAGTTCCAGGTATATACCTTGCTATTTGATCCCTCTATGCTTTTGTATATGCCTATCCTTCTACCGAGAATATACAAGGCTTAAAAATGCAGATTCTTGGGACTTCCCTGGTGGCGCAGTGGTTAAGAATCTGCCTGCCAATGCAGGGGACACGGGTTCGAGCCCTGGTCTGGGAAGATCCCAGATGCCGTGGAGCAACTAAGCCCATGTGCCACAACTACTGAGCCTGTGCTCTAGAGCCTGCAAGCCACTGAGCCCGCATGCCTAGAGCCGTGCTCCACACAACAAGAGAAGCCACCACAGTGAGAAGCCCACACACTGCAAAGAAGGGTAGCCCCCGCTTGCTGCAACTACAGAAAGCCCACGCGCAGCAACGAAGACCCACAGCAGCCAAACATAAATAAATAAATAAATTTATTTTAAAAAACTGCAGACTCTTAAAGTTATGAATGACTAGGTTCAAACCCCTTCTCTACCATGACTTAATCCATCATACCACTGAATGACCAAGAGCAAGTTACTTAAACCTCAATTTTCTCATCTCTAAAATTGAGGTAACACTGTTCACTACCACATACCATTGTTAAGAGAATTAAAAAAATGTCAAGTGCTTACTTCAGGGTGTTGCAGATGGTAAGAACTCAACTGACCAGTATTTTATTTATTTATATTTTTACTTAGTTAACGCACACTAAAGCTTCAAGATTCAGCTTAAGCATTATCTCTTAAAGAAAACCTGATCCTCTAGATTGGTTTGGATATCCTTTCTTCTTTACTTTTATGACACTCAGAATATCTCTCTAAAAATAAGTATTACACTGCATTGATCTGTTTTTCCTCTTTAGACCTCTTAAAACAGCATTCCCAACCTTTCTGGCACCACCAGGGACCGGTCTCGCGGAAGACAATCTTTCCACAGACGAGGAGGGCGGGTGTGTGTGTGTGGGGATGGTTCAGGTGGTAGTGCATATGATGAAGAGTTATGGGGAGCGGCAGATGAACCTTCGCTCCCTCACCCACCCACCACTCACCTCTTGCTGTGTGGCCCCATAATGGTCCGTGGTCCAGGCGTTGGGGACCCCTGTCTTAAAAGACAGAATTTTTTCCTACTTTGTTTCTCCAATGCCCACCAGAGTGACTGACACATACAGAGCAGATGTACAGTAGCATCTTGCCATGGAACTAAATGAATAAGCCATTTAGAACATATCTGATACCCCTACACTAAACTGAAAAGCTTTAACCAGAACAGAACAATTGTATAGTCTAGCCTGGTAGAGTAATCTCCCAGGATTTAACAGCAGTGACCTAGGCATAGAGACATAGTTTCTGAGCCAAATACACAATTTCACAACCATTTTGTTCTGATTGTAGAATCAGGAAGCATCATAAAGTATAAATACAAATCACAGGCAGTCACTTATAAATTGTCTTTTTGGAATTGAACTACATTCTGTATTAAATTCTAAATTACACTGGAAAACCAAAAACATATAATTATTGTGCAGACTAGGTAAAATTACTCAGCAGAAAATTTCCTACATCTTGGTAGATCTCCATCACCAGTCAATTCTCAGTAAGGAAGTTATGGCAACAATAAATACAAGTAACTCAGACTTAACTGGAAATAATCATCTCAGATAAGAAAAACAATACCCTTTTACAAACTATGCCAAGAACCTTCAGCCAAGTTCAAAAGCCATGACTGTCAACACCATTTCACTAAACTGAAATTTCAAACCTAAGAGCAAAAACAAGAGAGAGAATCAAGTAAGATAACATATGCAAGTGCTTTGTAGACCATAAAACTATACAAACATAAGTTACCACTACTAAATACTTTATTACATTTTCATTATCTAAGAATTTATTTCTTCCAAGAAACTTCAATATTTTGTATACCAATAACTCATCTTACCTATTTTCTTTTTTTGTTGTCGACCAGCTGACTCCGTTATTGTTTCCTTCTTCTTTTCCACTGTAAACAACATAGTAACATAGTAAAAATTAATTATGCATTACACAAAAGAAACAAAGGATGTTTTATCACAGCTGAACCAATGAAAGAAGCTTACAAGAAAGTTACATGCTGCCTTTGATTATGGTCATGGTTAACTGGTATGCTCCCACACCTGCTGACAGTAAAAGGTAGACACAATATTCTAAAAATAAAACAGCAATATTGTAAGCATCATTAATTAAATACCCATAAAGGACTTTATAAACACAAAGTCATAATCAAAACTGAGATGATTTTCAGACCATTAGCTGTGGGTGATTGCCTTAGGTAGAGTCTAAGCACAATTTAAAAATTCTGCTCTCAGGTGATTAATTGTAGTACCATTCTCATATTCACCACAGAAGGTGGGCATTCATTCATTCAGTTATTGGCTGCCTAAGTTAACAGGCACCATTCTAGGTAAATAAAAAGATAAACATGATCCTTGCCCTCTAAAAAGCAATTTAGTGAGGGCACATAATCAAGTAACAATTATAGTACAGAAAAATGGCAACACATACACAGGGTAGGAAGATCAGGAGAGCCAAAAAAGCTGCGACTAATTTTTTTTGAGGCTTTTCAATTAATATGACGATAGAGTAACAGTAAGCTTTTGAAGAAGAATAGTGTTAACGTATTTATATTTAATATTTACTATCTTTAATCACCTATGAATGGACTAGCAATAGATACACCAAAAATTACCTTTTCTCTATTTACATTATCTGTTTCTTATATTATCTTAGTATACTTCCTTTACTAGCAAATAGTACAGTACATGCATTATTTCTGAAAGCTGCATTAAAGAGAATTAGCAGGTAGGAATCTTTCCCTTAGTATATTAAGTATGCTGAATTCTAAAAGCAAAATTGGTGTTACTCCTTTATCAAAGAGATATAAAATTCAATTTAACTCCACTATTACAAATAAAATGGTAAAGTTCTGACTAAAATAAAATGGTAAAGTTCTGACTATAATAAAATGTGTGTGTGAGAACTGGGTGTCTAAGTGACAGGTACTGTTCTAGGTAGATAAAAAGATAAAACATGACATATATAGGGGGAAAAAAGAGGTTTTTTTTGTTTGTTTGTTTGGCCGCACCAGGCGGCATGTAGGATCATAGTTCCCTGACCAGGGATCTAACCCATGTGCCCTGCAGTGGAAGTTTGGAGTCTTAACCACTGGACCACCAGGGAAGTCCCAAGACAGAGATTTAGAATGAACTACTAGTATGAGATCATAAAAGGAAATTAAGTCAAATTCTACAAAATGTTACAGAAATAACATTTTAAAAGACAAAATGGACAGAAACATTGATGCTTTATTCTTTATCATTATTATTAACCAAAGAAACAAAAAATATTTCTTTCCCACCTCAGAAGGACTATAACACAGCTACTTGGCATTTAACCATGACTGCATAAAAAACAAGGGGAAAAAAAAGTCAGAAGGCTAGAGAATAGAAACATAAGATAATACAATGAACATTAACCAGATCTTCTAGCACACTGGATTAAGACTAGATAAATCTTTTCTAGGGATAATATAAATTAACCTAATGGTTTTTTAACCTCATGAATTTGCGAAGAAACTCTTTTTGCTGATATTTATTCACCAGAACCTCACCCTATAACAACAAATGGAGATACTGGACTTCCCTGGTGGCGCAGTGGTTAAGAATCTGCCTGCCAATGCAGGGGACACGGGTTCGAGCCCTGGTCCGGGAAGATCCCACATGCCACAGGGCAACTAAGTCCGTGCGCCACAACTACCGAGACTGCGCTCTAGAGCCCGCAAGCCACAACTACTAAGCCCGCGTGCCACAACTACTGAAGCCCGCACGCCTAGAGCCCGTGCTCTGCAACAAGAGAAGCCACTGCAATGAGAAGCACGCGCATCGCAACTAAGAGTAGCCCCTGCTCGCAGCAACTAGAGAAAGCCCGCACACAGCAATGAAGACCCAAGGCAGCCAAAAATAAATAAATTAATTAATTTTAAAAAATAAAGGGAGATCCTCCTCTAAAAAAGAAAAAGAAAGAAAAGAAATGGAGATATCAGAGTTGACAAAAATAAAAGACGTCTACTATGAAACACATTTTTTGCCCATGACGTGGTATTGCTGCATTCTGAATTAGAGTTGTCAAACAGTTTATAAATTACTCTAAAAGCTTTATCCTGTTGCACTGTAAACTAAAGAAATACTTCATACTTTACAATAATTCGTACTTAATAAATGTTCTCAAATAATTTTGTTACAAGAATCCAATTACATATAGTACTTTAATCTTTCTCATTTACTGAAGTGTTCTTTCATTGGTCTACATTATTAAAGTGACACAACGAAAAAAGACTTACTGACGTTTAGAGCACACTCGTAAGTCTAGTGACCACCTAAATCAAACAGCTTGGTACCTTTATGAAAGCATCTTTTGTCAAAGGCCCCACCACAATAGGACAGCTTTGTAGGTAACACCAGTATTCTCCAAATAATGCCTCGGATCAGATCTGCTCAAGATACGAAATCTACACCTAAGTCTGATTCAAATATATTTATATTTCTTTGTATTCCTCAAAAACCCTACAAATTTTTTTTGAGGTTTTAATTATTTTTTTCATTTCATTTTATTCTTTTACATTTTGAGCCTGTGCTTCCCATCGCTTTATTACAGAACAAAGAGTAGATGAAACAGCAAGGCTTCCTTTCAGTTTGGTTTATTACTATTGATTGGTTTGTTCACTGAAATGTGTGAAAATACACTTTAGTCACCTTAAATTCATTATTAGCTATCAAAGTCCAAAATGTACTGATTGATTCAAAATTGTTTCAATAGACAGAAAATTTCTACTTTTTCAACTGTGGCTGCCTACTTATTTATACTCATAAAGAATTTTTGTTTGCCTGAAGTTGTGAATAGATTAGATTTTTACATAAGTTTAAAATATCAGGTAGTAACTATTTTAATAGTCTACAAGTTGGTGATCATCCAATGAGAGTTGTCACTGGAAAACATTTTAAAGAACAGATACATGTGTATGTATAACTGAAACACTTTGCTGTACACCTGAAAGTAACATAATGCTGTTAATCAACTATACTCCAATACAAAATAGTTAAAAAAAATAAATAACCAAAGTAAAACACTCATTTATTTTAAAGAGTCAGTTTTAAAGATAAGCAATGGTCTTATGCTTGCCCCCACTCCCTATTTCCTTCATTTCAAAGAGCAACCACTTTTACCTCTTTTAGCTGATTATTTTGATATTTACCCCTATATCCTTTTTTCTTTTTTGGTAGCACCGGTGGCTTGTGGGATCTCAGTTCCCCGACCAGGGACTGAACCCAGGCCATGGCAGTGAAAGCACCGAATCCTAACCACTAGACCACCAAGGAACTCCCATAAAGTTTTTTTTTTCTTTTAACCCCTATATCTTGAAATAAGCTAGTTACATCATAAAATCCATTGTTATAGTTGTAATTTTGGTTAAATGTGAGTTCAACATTTACAAAATTATGATCATGAAAATACTGTTCACAGGTAATTTATGTAGCAAACTATTTAACTTCCTGCAAGTTTTTCCTAGATTTATGGCATTTTAAAATTTGTTTGGTTGTCTCCGTACTTATCACTAATTCAGCCCCAAATTCTTAGTTAGCTGTCTAAATCTTTCCTGTACAAAGTGAGATCATTAGGCATTATAAATTTTCCTGAAGAAGTTTCTCCTAGCACCCTCTTACAAGCTCAGCCTGGTGCACAGCTGACATTCCTAAGAATGTCAGATCTAAATCTGCCTTCATCATCATCCAGGCAATTCCCTTCACCTGAGTCCTGTGTTGGCGCTCTTTTTTCCTAGAGTTCATATCTTCCTTTTTTTTTTGGTTTACTCATTTCTCTTGGTGTAGTGTATTTTCCAATAGTTGGCTGAGATAAAATTTTTTAAGGCCTTGCATATCGGATAATTTCCTCAAAGGATCCTTTATGTCTGATATGTTTTTATTTCTGTCATTTCCATGTGACACTTTTTTATAGTTTCCATCTCCTGAAAATCCCCATCTGTTCATGCATATTGTCTACATTTTCCACTAGATCCTTTAACATGTTAATCATAGTTATGTACAAGTTCTATGCCTGGGCCATCTCTCTCTTTTTTTCTTTGGTCACACTGCACAGCTTGTGGGATCTTAGCTCCCCAACCAGGGATTGAACCCGTGCCCCCTGCAGTGGAAGCGTGGAGTCCTAACCACTGGACCACCAGGGAATTCCCATGGGCCATCTATAAATTTGGTCCCTACAAACTTTTCTTGCCTGGATCCATACGAAATTTTGAACACAGAATGTCAGAAGGGATTATGTTTGCAATTAAGACGTTTGTTCAAAGAGGGAATTTACCTTATTTCTTCCTATTAAATATCCCATGCTAAATAATAGTTATCCATTTGATTACAAATATCTAGAAGATAGTATCTATGCCCGTTCATTGCGTACTGCACTCATCATGGTGACCTCTATAGCGAGCAAGCAATCATATGTGCCAACTGATCATATAAATGAAAATAATACATGCTTACTGAGTTGTGTTTTTTTTTTTAATTGAAGTATAGTTGATTTACAATGTTGTGTGAATTTCTGGTGTACAGCAAAGTGATTCAGTTATACATATATACATAAGTTCGTTTGCAGATTCTTCTCCATTATAGTTTACTACAAGCTATTGAATATAGTTCCCTGTGCTATATAGTAGTACCTCGCTGTTTATGTATTTTATGTATAGTAGTTTGTATTTTCTAATCCCAAACTCCTAATTTATCCCTCCCCCGACCCTTCCCTTTTGATAATCATTAAATCTGTTTTCTATGTCTGTGCCTGTTCACTGAGTTTTGATAGATTACCTGAAATAGAGGACTTAAGACCATAAGAAATGCCATGAGACATTCCAATCATCACCAACCTACCTCATACTTATCTTCAAAGCAAGCACATTAGTCAATTATATTAAAAAATACAACCAGGGAAGCTTTGCCTGGCAACTATTACTTTGAATTTAGGTGTCAGGTGAAGGAGACTTAACTTCTATAATACAGATAACTAGAAACAAGGCAATTAGTTGTGGATACTAAGGAAGCCCAAAATCTACAGAGCAAATTCATATAAGTATTTAAGGTATGAGAATATTAATCCAAACAAATTCGAAACTAAAGGAGTTTTGTATTTCATAAGACTACTCCATGATACGTGTGATATGAAGAAATTTGTCTTTGGATGCCACTGCATGCTGGCTAACTAGTTTATGATCATAGCAGAACAATTCCTCACAAAGAATACATGTGATGTTATGTTATAGAGATCATTTATTCCTTAAGCTATTCAACATGCTTTTATCAAGTAGTGAATCTGTGCCAGGACCTGTGTTAAGTGCTAGAGACACAAGGGCCTTTGCCCTCATAGAAATTACAGTTCAGTTGGGGAGAGGACATTATTTGAATAATAATAATCATACACAGAAAAAATTGTAATTATGATAAGTTCTCTAAGGAGAAGTATCTGGATAAATTAAGGTCCATGATCCGAAGATTTGATCCTGCTGGGGAGACTAAATAAGGCTTTGAGATCTGAAGAATGACTAGGAGTTTATTAGACAAATGAGAAGGGAAAATTATTCCAGACAGTGGAAAAAGTAGATACAAAAGCCCAGCTCCATAGTAGGAAAAAGCAAGATTAGTTCAGAGGATGGCTAGAGAATAGAAAGGAGGGAAAAACATGATGCAGATGTGGTCGGAGAGGGAGAGAGGGAGGTACCGACCACGCTAGGCCTTGTAGGACACACCTTTGTCCTCAAAGCAATGGGAAGAAATTGAGTGTTTTAAGAAGGGCAAATAACACAATCAGATTTGTGTTTTGAAAAACTACTCCAGGTGTTACTGAACAGAATAAATTTGAGTGGCTGCAGGTGGAGCAATGAGGAGTCTATCACAGTAAATCAAATGAAATGTGATAGAAGTTTAGGCTAAGTGATGGTGGTGGAAATGAAGAGATGTGGAAAGACTGAAAACTCTTCAGGAGAACAACAGGATCAGGGGTTGAGAGTGGACTGCACATACAGGGTGATAGAAGGAAGTATCTGAATCAACAAATATTTATTAGACATTTCCCATGTGCCAGCCACTTTTCTAGGTGCATGGGATACATCAGTAAACAACAATGATAAAAAAAAAAAAAGAACCCTGCCCTAGTGAAGCGTTCATTGTAGCAGATGAATGAAAACAAAACAAAACAGCAGGATAAGGAAGATGAGGAGTGGCAGTGGTACAGGAAGTAGGCTGACTGCAGTTTTAAATAGGGTGGTCAAGTTAAGACTCACTGAGGTGAGCTGTGAACAAAGATTTGAAGAAGATACAAGGGTTAGGTAAACAGATATCACAGAGAAGAACATTCTAGGTAGAGGGAACAGCCATTAAATAGGTCCCAGCACAAGAGTGAGGCTGATGTGTAATAAGGAACAGCAAACAGGTCAGTGAGGGTGGAGCAGAGTGAATGAGAGGGAAAGAAGATCAGAGCCGTAACAGGGGACCTCTGTAGGCCACTGTAAAAGCTTTGGCTTTTCCTCCGAATCAAAATGGGACACCATCACAGAGTTATGAGCAGAGAAGGGACATGATCTGATATACTTTTTTTTTTTTTTTTTTTGCGGTATACAGGCCTCTCACTGTTGTGGCCTCTCCCGTTGCGGAGCACAGGCTCTGGACGCGCAGGCTCAGTGGCCATGGCTCACGGGCCCAGCCGCTCCGCGGCACGTGGGATCTTCCCAGACCGGGGCACGAACCCGTGTCCCCTGCATCGTCAGGCGGACTCTCAACCACTGCGCCACCAGGGAAGCCCCTGATATACTTTTAAAAAGATTATTCTGGCTGCTATCTTGGGAACAGATTACAGAGAAACAAGACCACTTGCTGGAGGCTATCACAATAATTCATGCAAAGGATGATGGTAGTTTGGACTATGGTAGTTAGCAGTGGAGGTGATGTAAAGTGGGCAGATTCTAGATATATCTGAAGGCAGCCCAACAGTACTGGATGTGGGCTGTGAGAGAAGAGTCAAAGATAACTACACAAGGATTATGTCCTTATATCCTACACAAGGACAGGATTACCACTGACCAAGACACTGTGACGGCTACTAATGTAGCAGGCTTGGAAGTGAGGAACAGTGTTCAATTTGGACAGGTTGGGTTTGAGATATACATTAGACATTCCAGTGGAATTAACAAGTTGATAGTTGGATATTTGAATCTTGCATTAGTAGAGAGGGCTAAGGATATAAATTTGGGGGTCACTGGCAAATAGAGCACATAAATGAGTTCATTAAGGGAGTATAGAGGAAAAAAAATAAATTTTGAGTCACTCCCAACAACAGGAGGTCAAGAAGAGGAACCAAAAAGGAAACTGCAAAAGAACGACCAATTGACAAGGTAAGTGCAAACCCAAGAGAGTGTGGTGTCCTGAAAGCCAAATGAAGAAAGTATAGTAAGGTTTCTGGCTTGCACCATTGGAAGCAAGGAAGTACCATTCACCGAATAGGGAAATACTGGAAAAGGATCACATGTGTGAAGGTAAAGATAATGAGTTTGGTTTTAAATATGTTGAGGTTCACTAACAACATTGAATAAATGAAGGAACAGTAAACCGTAACTTAAAAGGCCTGAATTGGTTTCTGATTCTTTGTTTGCTCTGAGACATTAATACATCATTTAACCTTTCTGAGTCTCAATCTCCTTTTCTAGAAAAGGAGAATAATTTTACACAACTGACCACAAATTGTTACTATGTGGATATTAGAAATGGGATGTTGTAAAAAAGAAAACTTCAAACTCTTATGAAGACATACAGAAAAGTCATAGAATACAGAAAGTCACAAGAATTTTAAGATGTAAAAGTCAGAGTTAATCTTTATAAGGCAGAAAAGGAGACTGAAAACCAAATCAAGCTTGTAAGGAACCATTCACATTATACCTATAGCAGCCCCCTCAGCTGTATCCTGTGGAATTCCTGTTTTATTTCAAAAACAACAAACTCAACTTGTTCTTAAACTTTTCCTCAAATACTCCTTCAACCATCAGACCCAAATGAAAGTTGGCTTATCCCTGAAGACACCACTTACCTTGATACCAATCATTATGACCTGTTGTTCTCCAAACACACCTTACTAGTTAAAATTTCCCTTTTTGCACGTATGCTATTTCCTTTGTCTGGAACTCCTTCCTCATCTCATCCTCTGTCCAAATTCTAACTACGCATGAAGGACTGCAAGGCTATCTGCATCGCAAAGGCTTCCATGGCCCCTCACAACTGAATGGGGTCTCTTCTTTAGAACCACCACAGCACATAATAAGTACCTCTCTTGTCAGTCACTCCACTGAGGTTTGTATTACGTATTCTGCATAAAAGTCTTATATTTCGGGACTTCCCTGGTGGCGCAGTGGTTAAGACTCCACCTGCCAATGCAGGGGACACAGGTTCAAGCCCTGGTCCGGGCAGATCCCACATGCCGCAGAGCAACTAAGCCCGTGTGCCACAACTACTGAGCCTGCGCTCTAGAGCCTGCAAGCCACAACTACTGAGCCTGCGTGCCACAGCTACTGAAGCCTGTGTGCCTAGAGCCCGTGCTCCACAACGAGAAGCCACCACAGTGAGAAGCCTACACACCGCAATGAAGAATAGTCCCCGCTCGCCGGAACTAGAGAAAGCCTGCACGCAGCAACGAAGACCCAATGCAGCCAAAAATAAAATAAATAAATTTATTAAAAAAAGTTTTCTTTAAAAAAAAGAAAATCTTATATTTCTAAACAGACTTCAATTCTAGTCAGATTCACCTTTGTATTCCTATGAAGTTTTTACATCAGCTGATGCTCCTAAAATATGTACTGTGAACATGCACTCAGTGAGCCTGATGTATTGAAACTGTTTTTAAAGGATGTTGCCATACTCACTTTTTTTTTTTTTTTTGCGGTACGCAGGTCTCTCACTGTCGTGGCCTCTCCCGTTGCGGAGCGCAGGCTCCGGAAGCGCAGGCTCCGGAAGCGCAGGCCTAGCGGCCATGGCTCACGGGCCCAGCCGCTCCGCGGCATGTGGGATCTTCCCAGACCGGGGCACGAACCCGTGTCCCCTGCATCGGCAGGCGGACTCCCAACCACTGCGCCACCAGGGAAGCCCCATACTCACATTTTTTACTCTGTTTTTCCACTTCTGCCTTCAGTCTCTTGTACTTGTCTGTCCTGTAAACCAGGACCCAGGTTATACCTGAAACATTAAAAGCAGCATGCTAATAGAGAAATGTTTGCAACGGTCAACGGCCTTTATTAGTGGTTACCGTTGGATAAGAATGGATTTCAATTTTTTGCTTTGTATTCACCAATAGTTAACTTTTTTCAAACGTTAAGACAACTGAATCTTCAACCAAAACTGTGACACGATACGAAGGTGTCTTCACAAACACGCAAGTGAAACCTCCCCTAGACCGAAGAAACCTCGGCAATCGATTCCACACTACCCCTCCCGCTCCTGGAGGTAAGATTCCCTGGAATGGAGATGAACCCCACTCCCACCCCCGCCAAGGCTCGCGACCTCTCCCTAGGCTCGAGGGACCCAGGGCCTAGGATCCTTCCCTCGGGGACTGATCAAACGTCAGAGAAGCAGCCGCTCTCACCCTCGGCGAGCAGAGCCGTACACACGGAGATAAACACGATGAGCAGCGTGTCTGCGAACATGGTGCTCATCTTGCGCTTCAGTCTCTGCACTCCCACCCGCCAGGGGGGAAGCGCTCGAAAGCCAGGGAAAGTGAAACGAAAACGATTTTTTTTTTTTCCTAGATTTCAGGACAGCCGAGTAACACACCGACAGTCTCAGCCTGGAAGCCTCACTTCCGCTTCCTGGGCGCAGTGCCGGAAGTGCTCCTCCTGGCGTGTCGCGCTACCGCGAGAATCCCGCGGAAACCGAGCTGCATGTCTTTGGGGCTTATGGGCTGGTGCTCAGGCCGAATCTCGCGAGAGTTGGAACTGGAGCCGCTGAAACGGAATTACGGCGGCGGAACCTCGTCCGGTAGCGTTTTCTCGCGGTGGTGGTGGGGTGTGCTTTCTTCTCGCCCAAAATCCGCTTGTTTTGACTCGTCTGCGTTTCTGTCTCAGTCCCACATCTAAGGTCGAGTAGGTAGTTTAGCCTAGGTTTGCGTAAAGTGGGGAGTTTGACTTCCGCACACACGTACCGAATGCTTGTGTTTAGATGCCGGGCCACGGATTTGGGGCGCGAACGTCAATGAATCGTGGGCCGCTGGCTTCCAGGCACTCACATCCTAGTAAAAGAGAAAAACTTGTACATACGGTGTGATTGGGGTTTTAGTAGAGGTATGACCAGAATGCTGCGGTGACCCGGTTGAGGGGATGACCAGAGAAAGCTAGTAGAAGGAGTTGAAGCAGTCGCTTAGAGAAGTCTGAGTGCTTTTGTAGAAAGCAAAGTCTTTCCAGGCAGAGACACGGTGCTTGAAAATACCCGGTGTGTAATAGAGCAGTGAGCGGTTTGTCTTGAGAAGGGGTCCTAAACCCAAATACCCATCATGGTCAGGTATAAAGTATTTTACACTGGGTGGGCGTAAGAAAATGGTGGGAGGTACTACGATGAGCAAGGGAGCACTAACTTTATCTGAAGGGAACAATTGCTACATCCAACCAATTTCCCTTGGAGAATGAGCACCCAGTTTCCAATACCTTCCCATTTTTCAAGAAAATCCAAAAATCCTGATTTTATATGAAATTTTACAAGTTCAGTCTATAAATGCTGGTAACTCATTAAATTTTAAAATGGGTAGAGAAATTGTCTCATTAGCTTGGTTTCAGCCTTTTCAGCTTTTCCAGACTGTGTCTGTGTGAGTGTGTAGGAAAATCTGGAAGCTGGCTGAACTGTTTCCACTTGACCTGTACTCTCTATCGTTTTTTTCTCTTCTCGTAAACTCCAATGCATTTTATTTATAATTTTCCTATAACACTATATGTGGCCTTTATTAGTTATATGTGCCTTTCTTGTCTCCTCTTTACACTTAGTGGCAGAGACCCTGTTTCCTTTTAACAGATATTGAGCTTCTCTTCATGTGTCAGGCTCAGTGGTAGGCACTGTTAAGGTTGGAAAGAGTGATTAAGATACTACTACTGACTTCCCTGTAAGTTATACATTATAACAACATATACTAGAGGTGTCAACTGAAAAAAATTGCACAACCTGAAAGTTGGGAGTTATATTTTATTCCGCGTGGACTTTCTGAGGCCTTAAGCCCGGGAGGCAGCCTTTCAGCTCTGAGACACTGCTCCAAAGAGGTAAGGGAGGAGCAAGGATATATAGGAGTTTTTGCAACAAAAACCAGGTAGTTGGCAATCAGAAGATTACTGCTAATTGAAGAAAAACCAGACATCTCAAGTTAATGAATTTAGCTGTGTATGGGAAGATGCAAGAGTTTGGGCTTATTGATATCCTTCCTTTGATATGCACCTTAACTGTCTAGGGCCAGTATCCTGTTTTTTACTCCATCCTGAATCCCCTCAGGTTGCACCATTGGGGACAGCTGCAGTGGCTGACAGCTTGGTGACCAGCAGCCTGTTTGTTTTTCTCTATCCTGAGTTGCCTCAGGGCTGATGTAGTGGCTGATGGCTTGATGGCCACAATATCCTATGTTTGCTGATATGGCGGTGACATTTTACATCCACAGAGGTACTCATAAAATGTTATGGGAGCACAGATGAGGGCAAGATTGGTTCTTTCTGGAGGAGTTGGAAAAACTTCATCCCACCTGAACTATTCAACTTCGATGGTTTTTATTCAGCTTTGTATCACCCATGGTAAATGTTGAGGTGCAACAGAGCGTGACCTTTGAAGTAAGGCTTGGTTTTCTTTTTCTGTTTTTTTTCTTTTTGGCCATGCCACGAGGTTTCTGGATTGAGCCCAGGGCCCCGACAGTGAGAACACTGAGTCCTAACCACTGGACCACCAGGGAATTCCCCAGACCTGGTTTTCAATTCTGGCTTTGCCACTTAGTTGACAGCAGTCCTTGAGCATATTGTTTAACATCTTTTTTTAAAAATAAATAAATAAATTTATTTATTTATTTATTTTGGGGTGTGTTGGGTCTTCGTTTCTGTGCGAGGGCTTTCTCTAGTTGCGGCGAGCGGGGGCTACTCTTCATCGCGATGTGCGGGCCTCTCACTGTCGCGGCCTCTCTTGTTGGGGAGCACAGGCTCCAGACGCACAGGCTCAGTAGTTGTGGCTCACGGGCCTAGTTGCTCTGCGGCATGTGGGATATTCCCAGACCATGGCTCAAACTCGTGTCCCCTGCATTGGCAGGCAGATTCTCAACCACTGCGCCACCAGGGAAGCCTTGTTTAACATCTTTGAGCCTCAGTTTCCTTGTCTATAAAATAGTAATAGCATCAGCTACGTGAAACTGTTAGGAAGATTAAATTTGAAAGAGTAATATTATAAAGCATATAAAACTGTTTGTGGCACACATAGTTGATCAAATCCAACATGCTATTGATTAGAAGATGCACTATTATTTTATGTACTATTAAGAAAGAAAATAATTAAACCATGACACACCATTGATTGTAAGATGCATCCCATCCAGAGGTTTAAAATATGGGGGGAAAAGTCTTACAATCAGTGAAATACAGTAATAAAAAGCATTTCAATTATTCCTATGTTAATATTTACTACAGAACTGTCTGCTAGGATAACATTTCCTTCTCTAGGGCAACAATATCATGACCCTAATGCCCTTTGTTCAAGAACAGTGCTAGAGGCAATTCAGTGACGTCTTTACTACATGCTACCAGATTCCTTTATCATATCTCTAAAGTCTCATTGTACTAATTTTTAGATTTCAAAGTTTTCTCAATGAAGACCACTGTCCAAAAATTCACTGTCCTGCTCCAATTTCTATGACTACTATAAGGCTTTTGTACTGGGACTTCCTTTCACTATTCTCTAGGGTACGAGTCACTATTTCCTGGACCCACATCTTCCGCCTTAGTTTATACTTTTTTTATGTTGTGGTACAACCTCAAGTAACTTCCTGTGAAAGGTAAATTGGAGCTAAACGTCAATGTTCTTACATTATTAGTAGTAATAATTAAGGATAATAATACCATTTTTTAAACAAATATTTAGTACTAGGCGAGGGAGGCATTGTAAAACATTATGAGAGAAATTAAATCTCTTCTCATAACTGACGTATTAAAGGATATGGTCTTTACGTTTGAATCGTAATCCTACTTCATGCAAGCTGTATTACTCTAGCAAGTTAATTTAATTTCTCTGAGCCTCATTTTTTTTTTTTAATCTATGAAGTAGAGGTAAAAATACCTACCTTCCAGAATTACTGTGAGGTTTGTATAGGGTTGAGAACAAAATTCTGGCGTCAGGCTACCTGTCTTCAAATCTTGGTTTCACCACTCAATTTAATGTGCAATTTCAGGCAAATTATTTCACTGCATTGTGCCTTGGTTTCCTTAAATGTAAAATGGCATAATAATAAGTCCAAAGTTGTTTTTTTTTTAAATTATTTGAGCAAAATATTTAGAATGGTACCCGGCTCATAGAAAGGTCACAATAAGTGTTAACTGTTATTGTTACTGGTTCTTATTAAACCACCTAGCACATAATCCTTGAACTAGTTTTTTCTCATTCTATTCACTTTCCCTGTCATCTTGCTTTCTTCAGTAGCTTCAGTTACCATTTACCCACTGATAATTCATGAAATAATATCTGTAGCTCAAGTTTCTTTTCTGATTCTCAGACCTAGTAACTTAACTGCCAACTGGGCATTTCCGTTTGGATATCCCAGACTGAACCTATCCAGTTCTTTCACTCAAACTCCAATTTTCCCTTCTTCCCTTATACTTAGCAATCCAAGTGTTCATAGATGGATGAATGGATAACCAAAATGTGCCCATATATATATATATATATATATAAAATTCAGTCTTAAAAGAAGGAAATTCGAACACATTCTGCAACATAGATGAGCCTTGAAGACATTACACTAAGTGAAATAAGCCAGTCACAAAAGTATGAATACTGTATGATTCCACTACGAGGTACTTAGAGTAGTGAAATCCATAGACACAGAAAGTAGAATGGTGGATGCTAAGGACTGGGGAGAGGAGAGAGGAGAGTTATTGTTTAATGGGCACAGAGTTTCAGTTTGGGAAGATGAAAAAGTTCAGGAGATGGATGTGGTGGGTGATTATTGCACAACAATATGAATGTACTTAATATCACTGAACTGTACCCTTAGACATAGTTAAAATGGTAGGCTTGATATTGTGCCTATGTTGCCATAACTTAAAAAAACTTTTTTAAGTTGGACCATATCTAGAGGATGTGGATCAGCAGAATCTTTTAGTCATTTCTAGTGGGAGTATAAATTGGTACAGCCTCCTTTGAAAGTTTGTCATTACCCTGTAAAGATAAACATTTGGAAACCCCTTGACCTACCATTTTGCTCCAGGTATATACCCAAAAGAAACTTGAACAAGTACCAGGACATACACAAGATTGTTCATATGAGCATTCTCTTTAATATCAAAATCTGAAGACAACCCAAATGCCCATCTACAAGTAGAAGAATAGATAAATAAATTAGAATATATTTATACAGCACTCCAAATGAATTTATTGCAGTTATATGCCATAATGTGCATTAATCCTAGCAATATAATATTGAGTGAAAAGAGTAAGTCTAAGAATTACATACAGCATGTGATAGACTTCTTATAAAGTTAATAACTTCTAAGCTGCCCCCCCAGAACTGTTTAGGAATATATATATATATATATATATATATATATATATACACCTGTGATATTAAAAAGAAAAGCAAGAGAATGATGATTTAGATAGTGTTACCTTGAGTGGGAAGAGGCTGGGTGATGCAATGGAGGGTCAAAGAGGTAAATGTCAATGTAAATTCATGTCCTAGTTTTCATGTTGGTGGTGACTTCATGGATATTTGTTTGTTTGTTTATTTATTGGCTGTGCGGCTTCTGGGATCTTAGTTCCCCAACCAGGGATTGAACATGGGCCCTCAACAGTGAAAGCTCGGAGTCCTAACCACTGGAACGCCAGGGAATTCCCCTGTTGTATTATTTTGAATGAAAGAATGAATGAATGCTTGAGAGCCTTGAATGAACCAGTGGTGAGAATGTGTCATGAGCCAAGAATAATAGTGAATCTAATTTTCTGCATCTGAGCTCAAAAATATTTTATCTTTTTACATTCAATTCGATATCTCTTTGATGCAAGTAAAGAAAAGGGGGGAAATAATCTTTTAAATTACTTGCTATCAAGAAAAAAATGATACTCTAGAAAAATGTGTCACATTTCTCTTGTGGCTTCAAGTATCCTCTTATTGACTGTCACTTTTGCCTGGGCATTTAAGCATCCCAAGTGTAGAAGATCAGTGATAGTGGAAAGACACCAGAAAATCTTGAGTTTGGATGGGAATTTTGCAAAATAAGCAGTGTTTCTTTTTAAGAAAATTAGTCTGCCATCTTTACATAGAATAGATTTATTTGGAAGGGAGATTGCAGTCAGGAAAACCAACTATCAGGCTATCATCATGATGCAGTTTTCAAGTGAGGAAGCCCTGAACTAAATAGTATCAGCAGAAATTGACAAGAGAAAATCCAATAGAGTTTTGAAGGATGAAATAGTAATTCTTAGAATTAAATAAAATGAGGTGAACAAGAATACTTCAGTAATTATAAGGTTTCTACCAGAGGCATTTCTAGGTGTATTGTGACCTAAAGCTTATACAATTCTTGGGCTCTTTTTACAAAGAACAATATGGAATTACATGTCAAAATTAGGTACAAAAGTGAATACTTATTTATTTATTTAAAAGGGGCCAGTGCAAGTGAGGATCCCAAAAGCGTAAGTTTCTTTCATTAATTTCATGGTAAATCTGTCTCTGTATTTTGACAAACCTGACATAGAATGTCTGGGAAAAGTAGCCTTTTAAGAGCAGAAAATACAAAAAATATGGTTTTGACAATAAGCTTTATAATATTAAGAGTTAGAAGGGACCCTTGAAAATGCTTAAATACCTAAACAAGTCCACATTCCTTTTCTCACATGTGAGTCTGGGCCATCTTTAATAGAAGCCTAAAACCTGAGGTGACTTTTCCCATTAGAAATACACATTGTCATGCTTACTCAGTATTCCTATGGTAGATTCTTGGCCGATAATTCACTTGTACTCACTACTTAGACTATTACCCACCTTAATAATTCACTTTGCTGCCAAAAAGGCATTGATTTTATTCATGGAGAAACATAAATACCATAAACAATACTACTAAATGTTCATTTCTCTGACTCTGGGCCTTTTCAGGAGCTCCATCTCAAATTGGCATATACACCAAGCACAGGGCCTGTTAGTAGATACTTAAAAATATTTGTCAAAGGGATGAAATGCATGTTCTACGTACAAAAGCATTCAACCAAAGCACAGGGAAATTTTAACTTTCCATTATTGTGGTACAGATCACTTATCCTTTCCCAAGCAGAGCGAAATTGTTCTGTGCAGGACAAATTAGACCTTTTTCACTCATTTCAATCTGATTCTTACGCATTTTTCTGTGGTCTGATTTCTGTGTTCTCTCTGAACCTCATGCAAATAATTCATTCCATAATGTTCTGAACATAGATGGCAGTTGGTTATTTCAGGTAAAACTTCCTAAGTGACTGTACCATAGTGATTTTACCTCTATCTGAGGTCTGATCTTCAACTTTGAAAGTTCAGAAACTTCATTATATGGATTTGTATGAAGGTGATCAGATTTCCATGAACCTAGGTTGAAGGAAAGTGACTATCCCTGTCATTTAGACTAATGCCACATTGTAGGTACTCAGTAAGTGTTTTCATTAATGATTAAGAGGCAGTAAAATGAAAGTTTGTTGGAAATAACAGATAATTTAGTACAGCTATATCATAAGACAGAAAACTGGAGAAATAGGTAAGACTTTGAATTGCAGGTGAAACACAGTCCAAACTTTTATTCAGAGGGCAGCGGAGCCTTTGAAGATTTTATAGCAAAAAAAAGTGACATGATCAAAGTGGTGCCTTAGGAAAAAGAATTTGGCAACACAGTTTAGAATGGATGGCAGATTAATTAGAAGACCATATTGACGTCCAGACGAACAGAAAAAAGAGCCAGAACTAGGGTGTCAGTGAAAAGAATGAATACTAGAGAAACCAGGAAAGTAATTCATCGGACTAATTTAGCATGGCTTAGAGAATAGAGAAAGGAGAAATGGCAAAAATTATTCTGGTGTTTCTAGTGTGGCTAATGGGGAAATGGATCCTTAACAGAAACTATGTTATACAAACGCAGCATAGTCTTGTATGCTCTTTGCAATCTTTTTATCTATCTTTTTTCCTAAACCTCTATCCTATTTGCCTTTTAGAATCTTCCCTACCTCTCTCACATCTTCCAGCACATTGGAGCTCATCTCATTTCAATAAGTTCACCTTTTTCTTCTCAGAAATTTAAGGTAATCTGTGGTAAATTTTCTCTCTGTGTTTCATTTGGGATGGTTTCTAGTGCTTTATCTTCAAATTCACTGAACAGTCTTCTGCAATATCTAGTATGCTGTCACTTCAGTGTGGTTTTCATCTAAGACAATATGGTTTTCATTTCTAGGAGTTCTATTTGTGATTTTTTAATATCTTCCATGTCTCTACTTAGCGTGTTCAGTCTTTTCTCTAGCTTCTTGACCATATGGAATGCAGATATAACACTGTTTTATACTGTTTTTAACTACCACCCTAGATCCAAGAATCTCAACTAACCCCAAACAGGGTAAGTGTAAAAAGAAAAGCACATCAAAGCACATTATAATCACATTGCTGAAAAGCGCTGATAAAGAGAAAAATGAAAAGCAATAAGAGGAACTAAAATACACATTATGTACTGAGAAACAAAGATTAAAATGACAACAGCTTTCTCATTAGAACCTAGGCAAGTCAGAAGATAGAACATTTTTAATACTCTGAAAGAAAAAAAAACCTGATTTTTCATGTAACAAAAATATTCATCAAAAATCAAGGTAAGATAAAGATATTTTCAGACAAATCTGAGAGAGGTGGTCTGTGACATATTGTACTACAGTAAAAGAAATGTTGAAGTTCTCCAAGCTGAAGGGAAATGATACAAGATAGAAAGTTGGATTTATACAAAGGAATAAAGATCCCAGAAATAATAAATATGGTAAATATAATGATTCTTATAAATAAACTATAATTTATTTAAAAGATATCTGTTTAAGCAAAAATAGTAATAGTGTATTGTGAGGTTAATAACGTGTAAAAGTGAAATGTATGACAAGAACAGCAACAAAGAATGGATGGGTGAAATGTTAAGTATACTTGTATGATTTTTACATTTTATCATGTATAATAGTATTTGAAGATAGAAAATAAGTTAAAGATGCAATTGTAAACTCTAGATCAACCACTAAAAAACCAATACAAAAATACAGCTAATGGGACTTCCCTGGTGGTCCAGTGGGTAAGACTCCACACTCCCAATGCAGGGGGCCAGGGTTCGATCCCTGGTCAGGAAACTAGATCCTGTACGCATGCCGCAGCTAAAGAGTTCGCATGCCACAACTAAGAAGCCCACATGCTGCAACTAAAGATGCCATATGCCACAACAAACCTCCCGCATGCCGCAACTAAGACCCAGCGCAGCCAAAATAAATAAATAAACAACAACAACAACAACAAAATATATATATAGCTAATAAGCCAGAAGTAGAAATTAAATAAAATAAAATAATTCAAAAAAACCAGGAAAATATTAAAAAGGGGACAATGAACAGATCAGAAAAATAGAAAACAAATAGCAAAATGGTAAATTTAAACCTAACCATGTGGAAAATTACACTAAGTGTAAATGGTCTAAACACCAAAATGAAAAGGCAGAGATTTTTCATACTGGCTTTCTTTTTTTTTTTCAAAATTACATTTTATTCTGCTCTTGATATGATAAAAATAATACATGCCTAACAAATGAACAAATAGGAAGAGGTCAAGCGATGTTATTTGACATCATTATGCCATTCTTCTGTTGATCATACTGACTTTTAAAAGGAACCAATTAAATAATACACACATATATATAATATATATATAGATAAGCAAGAATATAATATATTCTTAAATATTAAAACTCATAAGTTAAAAGAAATTTGAAAATATTACTCTTAAGAAAGCTGAACTATATTAATACGAGACAAAGTAAACTTTAGGACAAGTATATTACCAGGGGTAAATAGGACATTTCATAATAATAAAAAGATTAGTTCAACATAAAGACATAACAATCTTCAATGTATATGCACCTAATTCAGAGCTTCAAAATACAAGAAATAAAAGACTAACAAACCAGAAAAGAAAAATAGATAAATCCACAGTCATAGTTTGATACAAGTAGATAGAAAATCAGTAAGAATATGAAAGACTTGAAAACATTAGCAAAATAGTTTGAGATCTAAAATTAAAAATATGAAACCATACAAGCCCTAGAAGACACAGGGATAAATTTCTTTAGAACTGGGAGAGGGGAAATCTTTTCTTAACTAGTACCCAAAATCAGAAGAAATGATACTAAAGACTGATACATTTAAGTGTTTAAAGATTATAAATATTTTTTTGCATAGCAAAAAGGGCTACAAACATAGCAAAAGACAAATGAAAAACTGCAACTTGTACCACAGACAAAAGGCTGATTTACATTAAGAAACTGAGATCCATAACATGATAGGACAATGGACAAAATTCACAAATAGGCAGTTCACAAAAACGACAGAAAAATGTCTTTTAAACAAAAAGACAGTTGAGCTTACTCATAATAAGAAAGTCAGTTTAAAACAACACTGGGGGACTTCCCTGGTTGTCCAATAGCTAAGAATCCACCTTCCAGTGCAGGAGACATGGGTTTGATCCCTGGTCAGGGAACTAAGATCCCACATGCTGTGGGGCAACTAAGCCCACAACTACAGAGCCCATGCACTCTGTAGCCCACATGCCGCAACTAAGGCCCGACTAAGCCAAAAATATAAATAAATAAATAAATGTAAATAAACAACACTGAGACACCATTTCTCAACTCTCAACTCTCTCACCTATCAGAAATCCAAAAATTTGACAACATACTCCATTAGCATGGCTATGAATTATCAGACACTCTCATACATTGCTGATGGAAATGCAAAATTGTATAACTGCATGCAAAGGAATTTGGCATTATCTGATAAAATTATATATGCAAATCAATTTTTAGGAAACCATCTTGAAGAAACAATGTTAGAGGGAAAGAAAAAAAGCACAATTAAGTTCTCACCCAGAATATCCATTTTCATGGTATTGGCACTCTCACATATTGACTCATTTTTTTCCCCATTCAGGAACTGAATCACTATTTTTTCTCCCCCAGGCTTTTCTTACAGTAATGTTAAGTTCTGGAATCTATCAACTTTCTTGCTATTATGGCATCTTTACAGTTGGGTTGGAGGAGCAAGACTTCAGCCCAAGTTTGCTGTGTGTCCCCAAAGGGTCATTTTTGAAAGATGTTTTAATTTTTTAACAAAAATTCAGCTTTATTGAGGTATAATTGACAAATGAAATTGTAAGGTATTTGTAGTGATTTGATACACATATACATTGTGAATGATTCCCTCCATCTACATAGTTAACACATCAATTGCCTCATATATCTTTTGTGTGCATGTGTGTGGTGAGAACATTTAAATTCTGCTCTCATAGCAAATCTCAATTATACAATACAGCCTCGTGTTAAAAAAAAAAAAAAAAGTAACAGGCCCAAAATGGAGTCATTTGCCCCTCATGGCAGCAAACCAAGACTTCAACAAAAAGAACAAAGAGTGTGGCTTATCATCCCATTTATAAAAGGGTTAAGTTGCAACTCACTGAGATAGCTCACCATCTGTGCGCTCTGAGGGGAATTCAGAATGGGATGGGGGGGGGACTTCTCTGGTGGCACAGTGGTTAAGAATCCACCTGCCAATGCAGGGGACACAGTTTAAGCCCTGATCCAGGACGATCCCCCATGCCGCAGAGCAAGTGGGGCCATGGGCCACAACTACTGAGCCTGCACTCTAGAGCCTGCGAGCCATGACTACTGAGCCCGCACGCCTAGAGCCCATGCTCTGCAACGAGAGAAGCCATCACAATGAGAAGCCCATGCACCACAACTAGAGAAAGCCCGCATGCAGCAGTGAAAACTCAACACAGCCAAAATTAATTAATTAATTAATTTTAAAAAAAAAGAATGGGGTGGGATGGGTGGGGAACAGCATGATACATTCTGTGCTTTGGGCTCCTAGATAGCTATGATGCATATCTAAGGAAAAATTTCAATGACCCCAAATGCTCGAATCTTCCCATATGCAGAAAAGCATTACAATTACTAACTTGAGATATCTGTTCTTTGTGATTAGCAGTCATCTTTTACCAAGATACATGCTCGACTACATGTATTTCCCAGCCCCACAAATCATGTATATCCTGGCTCTTCCCCTACCTCTTCAGAGCAGCCCCTCAGAGCTACTGAGAGGCTGTCTCCTGTGCTATAGTCCTCTTTAAGGTCCCTGAATAAAACTTAGCTCACAACTTTTACATTGAGTAGGGTTTTTTCGTTTGTTTTTTAAGATAAGGAGTTTTTAAATTTTTTAATTTATTTATATGTTTTTGTCTGTGTTGGGTCTTAGTTGCTGCACGCGGGCTTTCTGTAGTTGCAGCAAGCGGGGGCTACTCTTCGTTGCAGTGTGTGGGTTTCTCATTGAGGTGACTTGTCTTTGTTGCGTAGCATGGGCTCTAGGTGCACAGGCTTCAATAGTTGGTGTGTGCAGGCTTCAGTAGTTGTGGTATGTGGGCTCAGTAGTTGTGGCTCGTGGGCTCTAGATTGCAGGCTCAGTAGTTGTGGCACATGGGCTTAGTTGCTCCATGGCATGTGGGATCTTCCTGGACCAGGCATCGAACCTGTGTCCCCTGCATTGGCAGCGGATTCTTAACCACTGCACCACCAGGGAAGTCCCCTCATTGTGGTTTTGATTTGCATTTCCCTGATGATTAGTGATCCTGGGCACCTTTTCATGTACCTGTTGGCCTTTTGTATGTCTTTGGAAAAATATCTATTCAGTTCCTCTGCCCAGTTTTTAGTTGGAATGTTTGATTTTTTGCTGTTGAATTGTATGTGTTCTTTATATATTTTGTGTATTAATCCCTTATCAAATATATGATTTGCAAATATTTTCTCACATTCCATAGGTGGCCATTTCATTTTACTGCTGGTTTCCTTTGCTGTGCAGAAACTTTTAGTTTGATGTAGTCTCACTTGTTTATTTTTTGCTTTTGTTGCCTCTGCTTTTGATGACAAACCCCAAAACACCATCAACAAGACTGATGTCAAAGAACTTACTCCCTATGCTTTTTTCTGGGAGTTTTATGGTTTCTGGTCTTACATTCAAGTCTTTAATCCATTTTGAATTGATTTTTGTATATGATATCAGATAGAGGTCCAGTTTCATTCTTGTGGCTGTCAGTTTTCCCAACACCATTTATTGAAGAGACTATTTTTTCCCCATTGTATATTCTTGGCTCCTTTGTTAACTGACCAAATATGCATGGGTTTATTTCTGGGCTCTCTATTCTGTCCCATTGATCTATGTGTCTGTTTTTATGCCAATACTATACTGTTTAGATTACTATACCTTTGTAATATAGTTTAAAATCAGGACATGTGATACTTCCAACTTTGTTCTTTCTCAAGATTGCTTTCACTATTTGGGGACTTTGGTAGTTACATATGAATTTTAGAATTGTTTATTCTATTTCTATGAAAAATGCCATTGGAGTTCTGTAGGTATTGCACTGAATTTGAGATTTCTTTAGGTAGTATGAACATTTTAACAATATTAATTCTCCCAATCCATGAGCACAGAATAACTTCCCACTTACCTGTGTCTTCTTCCACTTTTTCATCAATATTTTATAGTTTTCAGTATACAATTTTTTTATTTCTTTGGTTAAATTTTTTCCTAGGTATTTTATTTCTTTTGATGCAGTTGTAAATGGTATTGTTTTCTTATTTTCTCTTTTGGATAGCTCATTGTCAGTGTTTTTAAATACAACTAATTTTTGTATATTGATTTTGTATCCTGCAACTTTACTGAATTCATTTATTAGTTCTAACAGTTTTTTGAAAGAACCCTTTTGGGTTTCTATGTATAATATTATGTCATCTGCAAAAAAGACAATTTTACTTCTTCCTTTTCAATTTGAATGCTTTGTATTTCTTTTTCTTGCCTAATTGCTCTGGTTAGGACTTCCAGTACTATGTTGAGGAAAAGTAGCAAGAGTAGGCATCCTTTTCTTGTTCCTGATCTTAGAGAAAAAGCTTTCAGCTTTCCACCATTGAGTATGATGTTACCTGGAGGCTTGTCCTAATGGCCTTTATTATGTTGAGGTACACTCCTTCTATACCACTTTGTTCAAAGTTTTTATCATGAATGTATGTTGAATTTTGTAAATGCTTTTTCTACATCTATTGACATGATCATATGATTTTTATCTTCATTTTGTTAGTGAGGGATATCAAATTGATTGATATGCAGATTGTGAACCATCCTTGCATTCCTGGAATAAATCCCACTTGATCATGGTACACGGTCCTTTCAATATATTGTTGAATTTGGTTTGCCAATATTTTGTTGAGGATTTTTGCATCTATGTTTATTAGGGATACTGATCTGTAATTTTTTTTTTTTCTCATGGCATCTTTGTCTGATTTTGGTATCAGGTTAATGCTGGCCTCATTAAATGAATTTGGAAGTGTTCCTTCCTTTTCTATTTTTTGGAAGAGTCTGAGAAGGATTCGTATTAATTCTTTAAATGTTTGGTAGAATTCGCCAGTAAAGCCATCTGGTCTAATGTAGTTGGAGTGCAATGTTTCCTTATTAACTTTCTGTCTGTATTACCTATCTGTTGTTGAAAGGGACTATTAAAGTCCCTTACTATTACTATGTTGCCATTTCTCCCTTCAGGTCTGTTAATATTTGCTTTATGTATTTAGGTGCTCATATTTTGGTTGCATAAGTATTTACAAATGTTATATCCTGTTTTTGCATTGATCCCTTTATCACTGTATAATGACCTTCCTAGTTTCTTATTGCAGTCTTTGGCTTAAAGTCTGTTTTATCTGATTTAAGTATAGCTACTCCTGCTTTCTTTTGGTTTCCATTTACAAAGAATAACTTTTTCCATCTCTTCACTTTTAATCTGTGTGTTTCCTTAAATCTTCAGTGAGTCTCTTATAGGCAGCATATAGTTACTTAGGTCTTATTGTTTCTGTAATCTATTCAGACACCAGACACTCTGTGTCTTCCTTTTTTTTTTTTTTCTTTTTCTGCGCCATGTGGCATGTGAGATCTTAGTTCGCTGACGAGGGATTGAACCTGTGCCCTATGCAGTGGAATCGTGGAGTCTTTTTTTTTTTATTTTATTTATTTTTTTATACAGCAGGTTCTTATTACTTACCTATTTTACACATATTAGTGTATATATGTCAATCCCAATCTCCTAATTCATCACACCACCCCCACCACCACTTTCCCCTCTTGGTGTCCATACGTTTGTTGTCTAGATCTGTCTCTCTATTTCTGCCCTGCAAACTGGTTTATCTGTACCATTTTTCTAGGTTCCACATACATGCATTAATATGCGATATTTGTTTTTCTCTTTCTGACTTACTTCACTCTGTATGACAGTCTCTAGATTCATCCACGTCTCTACAACTGACCCAATTCCGTTCCTTTTTATGGCTGAGTAATATTCCATTGTATATATGTACCACATCTTCTTTATCCATTCCTCTGTCGATGGGCATTTAGGTTGCTTCCATAACCTGGCTATTGTAAAGAGTGCTGCAATGAACATTGGGATGCATGTGTCTTTTTGAATTATGTTTTTCTCTGGGTATATGCCCAGTAGTGGGATTGCTGGGTCCTATGGTAATTCTACTTTTAGTTTTTTAAGGAGCCTCCATACTGTTCTCCATAGTGGCTATATTAATTTACATTCCCACCAACAGTGCAAGAGGGTTCCCTTTTCTCCACACCCTCTCCAGCATTTGTTGTTTGTAGATTTTCTGATGATGCCCATTCTAACTGGTGCGACGTGATACGTCATTGTAGTTTTGATTTGTATTGCTCTAATAATTAGTGATGTTGAGCAGCTTTTCACGTGCTTCTTGGCCATATATATGTCTTCTTTGGAGAAATGTCTATTTAGGTCTTCTGCCCATTTTTTGACTGGGTTCTTTGTTTTTTTAATATTGAGCTGCATGAGCTGTTTATATATTTTGGAGATTAATCCTTTGTCCGTTGATTTGTTAGCAAATATTTTCTCCCATTCTGACGGTTTTCTTTTTGTCTTCTTTGTAGTTTCCTTTGCTGTGCAAGAGCTTTTAAGTTTCATTAGGCCCCATTTGTTTACTTTTGTTTTTATTTCCATTACTCTAGGAGGTGGATCAAAAAAGATCTTGCTGTGATTTATGTCAAAGAGTGCTCTTCCTATGTTTTCCGCTAAGAGGTTTATAGTGTCTTGTATTACATTTAGGTCTCTAATCCATTTTGTTTTTATTTTTGTGTATGGTGTTAGGGAGTGCTCTAATTTCATTCTTTTCCATGTAACTGTCTGGGTTTCCCAGCACCACTTATTGAAGAGACTGTTTTTTCTCCATTGTATATCCTTGCCTCCTTTGTCACAGATTAGTTGACCGTAGTTGCATGGGTTTATCTCTGGACTTTCTATCCTGTTCCATTGATCTATATTTCTGTTTTTGTGCCAGTACCATATTGTCTTGATTACTGTAGCTTTGTAGTATACTATGAAGTCATGGAGTCTGATTCCTCCAGCTCTGTTTTATTCCCTCAAGACTGCTTTGGCTATTCGGGGTCTTTTCTGTCTCCATACAAATTTTAAGATTTTTTGTTCTAGTTCTGTAAAAAATGCCACTGGTAATTTGATAGGGATTGCATTGAATCGGTAGATTGTTTTGGGTAGTATAGTCATTTTCACAATATTGATTCTTCCATTCCAAGAACGTGGTATATCTCTCCATCTGTTTGTGTCATCTTTGATTTCTTTCATTAGTGTCTTATAGTTTTCTGAGTGCAGGTCTTTTGTCTCCTTAGGTAGGTTTATTCCTAGGTATTTTATTCTTTTTGTTGCAATGGTGAATGGGATTGTTTCCTTAATTTCTATTTCTGATCTTTTGTTGTTAGTGTATAGGAATGCAAGATATTTCTATGCATTAATTCTGTATCCTGCAACTTTAACAAATTCATTGATTAGCTCTAGTAGTTTTCTGGTGGCATCGATAGGATTCTCTGTGTATAGTATGTCTTCTGCAAACAGTGACAGTTTTACTTCTTTTCCAATTATTATTCCTTTTATTTCTTTTTCTTCTCTGATTGCTGTGGCTAGGACTTACAAAACTATGTTGAATAATAGTGGGGAGAGTGGATATCCTTGTCTTGTTCCTGATCTTAGAGGAAATGCTTTCAGTTTTTCACCATTGAGAATGATGTTTGCTGTGGGTTTGTCATATATGGCCTTTATTATGTTGAGGTAGGTTCCCTCCTTGCCCACTTTCTGGAGAGTTTTTGTCATAAGTGGGTGTTGAATTTTGTCAAAAGCTTTTTCTGCATCTATTGAGATGATCACATGGTTTTTATTCTTCAGTTTGTTAATATGATGTATCACATTGATTGATTTGTGTATATTGAAAATCCTTGCATCCCTGGGATAAATCCCACTTGTTCATGGTGTATGATCCCTTTAATGTGTTGTTGGATTCTGTTTGCTAGTATTTTGTTGAGGATTTTTGCATCTAATTTCATCAGTGATATTGGTCTGTAATTTTCTGTTTTTTAGTATCTTTGTCTGGTTTTGTTATCAGGGTGATGGTGGCCTCATAGAATGAGTTTGGAAGTGTTCCTTCCTCTGCAATTTTTTGGAATAGTTTGAGAAGGATGGGTGTTAACTCTTCTCTAAATATTTGATAGAATTCACCTCTGAAGCCATCTGTTCCTGGACTTTTATTTGTTGGAAGATTTTTAATCACAGTTTCAATTTCATTACTTGTGATTGGTCTGTTCATATTTTCTATTTCTTCCTGGTTCAGTCTTGGAAGGTTATACCTTTCTAAGAATTTCTCCATTTCTTTCAGGTTGTCCATTTTATTGGCATAGAGTTGCTTGTAGTAGTCTCTCATGATGCTTTGTTTTTCTGCAGTGTCCGTTGTAACTTCTCCTTTTTCGTTTCTAATTTTATTGATTTGAGTCCTCTCCCTCTTTTTCTTGATGAGTCTGGCTAAAGGTTTATCAATTTTGTTTATCTTCTCAAAGAACCAGCTTTTAGTTTTATTGACCTTTGCTTTTGTTTTCTTTGTTTCTATTTCATTTATTTCTGCTCTGATCTTTATGATTTCTTTCCTTCTACTAACTTTAGATTTTGTTTGTTCTTCTTTCTCTAGTTCCTTTAGGTGTAAGGTTAGATTGTTTATTTGAGATTTTTCTTGTTTGTTGAGGTAGGCTTATATTGCTATAAACTTCCCTCTTAGAACTGCTTTGGCTGCATCCCATAGATTTTGGATCATCGTGTTTTCATTGTCATTTGCCTCTAGGTACTTTTTGATGTCTTCTTTGATTTCTTCAGTGATCCCTTGGTTATTTAGTGATGTACTGTTTAGCCTCCATGTGTTTGTGTTTTTTACGTTTTTTACCCTGTATTTGATTTCTAATCTCATAACGTTGTGGTCAGAAAAGATGCTTGATATGACTTTGGTTTTCTTAAATTTACCAAGGCTTGATTTGTGACCCGAGATGTGATCAGTCCTGGAGAATGTTCCATGTGCACTTGAGAAGAAAGTGTAATCTGCTGTTTTTGGGTGGAATGTCCTATAAATATCAATTAAATCTATCTGGTCTGTTGTGTTACTTAAAGCTTGTGTTTTCTTATTAATTTTCTGTCTGGATGATCTGTCCATTGGTGGAAGTGAGGTGTTAAAGTCCCCCACTATTATTGTGTTACTGTCAAATTCCTCTTTTATAGCTGTTAGCAGTTGCCTTATGTATTGAGGTGCTCCAGTGTTGGGTGCATATATATTTATAATTATATCTTCTTCTTGGATTGATCCCTTGCTCATTATGTAGTGTCCTTCCTTGTCTCTTGTAACATTCTTTATTTTAACGTCTATTTTATCTGAGTATTTCTACTCCAGCTTTCTTTTGATTTCCATTTGCATAGAATATCTTTTTCCATCCCCTCACTTTCAGTCTGTATGTGTCCCTACGTCTGTTGTGGGTCTCTTGTACACAGCATATATATGGGTCTTGTTTTTGTATCTCTTCAGCGAGCCTGTGTCTTTTGGTTGGAGCATTTAATCCATTCATGTTTAAGATAATTATCAATATGGATGTTCCTGTTACCATTTTCTTAATTGTTATGGGTTTGTTTTTGTAGGTCCTTTTCTTCTCTTGTGTTTCCCACCTAGAGAATTTCCTTTAGCATTTGTTGTAGAGCTGGTTTCGTGGTGCTGAATTCTCTTAGCTTTTGCTTATCTGTAAAGCTTTTGATCTCTCCATCGAATCTGAATGAGATTCTTGCTGGGTATTGTAATCTTGGTTGTAGGTTCTTCCCTTTCATCACTTTAAATATATCGTGCCACTCTCTTCTGGCTTGTAGAGTTTCTGCTGAGAAATCAGCTGTTAACCTTATGGGAGTTCCCTTGTATGTTATTTGTCATTTTTCCCTGCTGCTTTCAATATAATTTTTCTTTGTTTTTAATTTCTGTCAGTATGATTACTATGTGTCTTGGCGTGTTTCTCCTTGGGTTTATCCTGTATGGGACTCTCTGCGCTTCCTGGGTTTGGGTGGCTATTTCCTTTCCCATGTTAGGGAAGTTTTTGACTGTAATCTCTTCAAATATTTTCTCTGGTTCTTTCTCTCTCTCTTCTCCTTCTGGGACCCGTATCATGCAAATGTTGTTGTGTTTAATGTTGTTCCAGAGGTCTTTTAGGCTGTCTTCATTTCTTTTCATTCTTTTTTCTTTATTCTGTTCTGTGGCAGTGAATTCCACCATTCTGTCTTCCAGGTCACATATCCATTCTTCTGCCTCAGTTATTCTGCTATTGATTCTTTCTAGTGTATTTTTCATTTCAGTTATTGTATTGTTCATGTCTGTTTGTTTGTTCTTTAATTCTTCTAGGTGTTTTTGTTTTTAATTCTTCTAGGTCTTTGTTAAACATTTCTTGCGTCTTCTCAATCTTTGCCTCCATTCTTTTTCCAAGGTCCTGGATCATGTTCACTATCATTATCCTGAATTCTTTTTCTGGAAGGTTGCCTATCTCTGCTTCATTTAGTTGTTTTTCTGGGGTTTTATTTTGTTCCTTCATCTGGTACAATGTCCTCTGCCTTTTCATTTTGTCTATCTTTCTGTGCATGTGGTTTTCCTTCCACAGGCTGCAGAATTGTAGTGGAATCGCCAAGTCTTAACCACTGGACCACCAGGGAAGTCCCAAGACACTCTATGTCTTTTGATTAGATAATTTAATCCTTTACATTTTAAGTAATTATTGGTAGGTATGGACTTACTGTTGCCATTTTGTTAATTGTTTTCTGGCTGTTTTGTTATTTCTTGGTTCCTTTCTTCTCTTGTTCTCTTCCTTTTTGACTTGATGATTTTCTGTAGTGGTACACTTATTGGTACCACTCTGTTGTTCTTTTGTGTATCTACTCTAGGCTTTTGCCTTTGCTTACCATGATACATGAAACAGATATTTTACTTTTCCTTTCTTTTGCATTCAAATCATTTTCTTGTGAAATGCCACTACCCTTTTGGAGTTTGTCTTCCTCAATTATTAAATAGTATACTTCCATAACAATGTTATATTTATAATATTCTTCTGGCTTTGCTTGTGATTTGAGGAATTTTCCACTATTACTTTCCATGACTTCATGAAAGTCCTACATCTTCTGCAATAGATTTGCAGTTTCATTTTGCAAACAATTTGGAATGAATTTGCAAATAGGCTAATGGGAACAGAAAGATATTACATGAGGAGGGATATCTGATGACTAGTTTTATAAGTGATTGTTTTATTGGTAAATATATAGCAGGGCAACTTTTGCATCTTAGTGCAGTCTCTCAACTGGCGGAACTTCTAATCAAACCCTGACTAATAAAGACCCCCTGCAGGCATGTAATAGGGTTGTGGTAAGTCATATATGGGTTAATGCCCATGAAATGCTTAACATTTGTTCCTGGCACAAGTAGAGTTGATTACTTAATCCTTTGTGCTGCCACTGTATAGCATAATATCACATCATATGGTATTAACAATTGCTAAATTGTTTATGTGAGTGTATTTCCTAATATGTGACTCCTAGAAGGTAGAAATGATTTCTAATTCCTCTTTATACTCCTAATAACCAATAAGTTCCCCATAATATCTGTTTAGCCTTCCTCAAAAGTAATTTCCTCTAGGCCCTGAAACTATTATGTTTTGTGCCTTTAATTAAAAAAAATTTTTTACGAGGCAGATACCTCTGTACTAATATAGAATAGTCTCCAAGATACAGTGATAAAAACAAAATGGAGAACAGTTTGCAGCATATGCTTTTTTTTTTTTAATTGGAGAGAGAATACACATATACTTTTGTGTGTGTGTGTTAATTTGTTATGTGCATGGACTGCTTAAGGATACATAAGAAACCATTAGGAGTGATTGCCTTTGGGTGGTAACGTTGGGAATACACATGGTAAATATTTAGTTTTTACTCTATACTCTTTAGTATAGCTAATATTTTTTTACTTTGTGGATATATTACCATATATATATGTGTGTGTATATGTATTTACATATATATATATCAGGAAAAAGGATTTTTATATCTTTACAAATATATTCAGGAAAAACGCATACACTCTTTTTGGACAACTGCATCATTGGCAAAGTTCTGCTGCTTTTCATGTGCTTTCAAGGCAAGTCCAATCTACGTCTTGAAAACTGTTTCCTGCAATTCTGCCTTGCTTTCAAATCCTTTTGATTGCCTTACCTCAATATATTTTTGGACGATAGTTATCATTTATAACCCTGCAGGTTTGTGAATTGCAGTGCCCCTGAGCTCCATTTTTCAACTCGCTTTTTTGGGAGCTGGCCGCAAATCTGCAGGATTGCTTCAGACTCTATTCTGGTTCCAGGGAGCAAGTTGAGCCTTTGGTTAATTCTTCTTCCTGATTGGAAATTAGAGTGACATATGCCTGTCCGAACACCTAGAGCTGGTCTCTCATCGGATCCCCTTCTTCCCGTTCATCCTCTGGACAAATTGCAAACTGTACGAAACAGGAGGTTAAAAGTGCTGATTCTCCAAGTGGGGAGATTGTTAGTACGATGGCTGGAATGGCGAACCCGAGCACCAGGAGATGAATAGATGAGGTGCGTCTTAGAAACCTTTCCTGATCACACGGTGTACCATCCTCTGGGTTTCCCATGCATGTTTTAGCTGTAGGAAGATTCCCCTGAATCTGGAGATTTGGGACCCATGGAATGGGTACCACGCAGTATTACTTTAAAGGGTCTGCATTTGCTCACCCAAACTCACCAGTCCTCTCAGCCCCAAGAGTGTCCAGCCTATGTCTCATCCAGCTGTGGGTCTAGATGTGGTCAATCCAGGTTGCATCACAGCCCCTGAATGAATTTTGTAAGAATTTTTCTCACTTTCACTGTCCTTGTTTTTGTTTTTGTTTGTAATTTATTTTTATAGTGGGGTTTAGCTGATTTTCAATGCTGTGTTCATGCCACTTTACACCCACTTCATTTACTCACAGAGAGATATCAATATACACGTTTTAAGATTCTTACTACTCAGATATATTCTTCTCCGGTGAATAGGGTGTGTTGAGTCCAGTTCATTGAGCAATGAGTAGGTCTTTTTCGTTACATATTTGGTTTATCGAATGGTATCTGTGCTAATTTCAAACTCTTCTTTTATGCAGCACCTCACCTCACCTTTCCCCTTAAGCAGCCATAAGTGTGTTTTCTAAATGTGTGACTCTGTTCTGTTTTCTAATTCTGTTCATATATAGCAATTTTTAGATTCCCCCTCTAAGTGATATCTTATGTAAGTTTCTTTTTCTGTCTGACTTATTTCATTTAGAATCATTGTACCTAAATCCACTCCTTATGCTGCTACTGGCCTTATGACATTGATTTCATGGCTGAGTGATACTCCATTGTACGTAAGTACCACAACTTCTTTATCCATTTTTCTCTTTCCTGGGATATTTAAGGTGTACCCAAGTCGAGGTTCTTGTAAACAGAGCAGCACTAAACTTGGGGTGCCTGTGTCCTGTCGATTTTTGGTTTTCCCAAGATATATGCCCATGAGTGGAAGTGCCCTATGCTCTGTAGCTCTGTTTTTTAGATATTACAGGAAACACCATACACTTCTGCAGAGTGGCCATTGGCAATTTACATCCCCCCCATCAGCGTAACAAGGCTCCCTTTTCTCCATGGCCTGTCCTGCATTTGTGGTTTTTACACTTTTCCAGGATGGCCCTTTTGACCAATGTGAAGTGAGACTTCTTTGTAGTGCTGATTTGCATTGCCTGCTTGTTTGGTTGGCCAAAAAGCGCGTATGCGATTTTTCTGAATATATTTAGGAAAAACACATACGCCCTTTTTGGCCAGCTGCATCACTGGCGAAGTTCTGCCACTTTTCATGTGCTTTGAAGGCGAGTCCAATCTACGTCTTGAAAACTGTTTCCTGCAATTATGCCTTGCTTTCAGATCCTTTTGGTTGCCTTACCTCAATATATTTTTGGACGATAGTTGTCCTTTATAACTCTGCAGGTTTGTGAATTGCAGTGCCCCTGAGCTCCATTTTTCAACTCGCTTTTTTGTGCACTGGCCACAAAACTACAGGATTGCTTCAGGCCTTATTCTGGTTCCGGTGGGGCAGGCTGAGCCTTTGGTTAATTCTTCTTCCTGATTGGAAATTAGAGTGACATGTGCTTGTCCAAACACCTAGAGCTAGTCTCTCATTGGTTCCCCCTCTTCCCATTCATCCTCTGGACAAATTGCAAACTGTACGAAACAGGAGTTTAAAGGTGCTGATTCTCCAAGTGGGGAGCTTGTTAGGAAAGAGGTTGGAGGGGTGAACCCGACTACCAGGATATGAGGAGATGACGTGTCTTTTCCAAACTCTTCCTGATCAAACGGTGTACCATCTTTTGGGTGTCACAGGCATGTTTTAGCTGTAGGAAGAATCACCTGCATGTAAGGAGAACACGGGAGATTTTTCCAAATCAGTGTCTCCCGGAAACACAAACTGGGAAATTTTTAAGCTACGGGTATGTGTATGTTCATTAAGGGCCTTGGGCAGTAGGCAGATTCCAAGCTTTAGATGATTGAAGTCTTCAGGGTCAGAAGCGCTCACCATCGACCTCCTTTAGGTTTCGTTTTATCTGTCGTTGATAGATGATGTAGATATAGATATCTATTGTTTTTCAGAATATTTCCCCTTATAGGTTATTACAAAATATTGAGTGTAGTTCCCTGGGCTATACAGTAGTTCCTTGTTGATGATCTGTTTTATACATAGCAGTGTGTATGTGTTTATCCCAAACTCTTAATTTATCCCTCCTCCCACGTTTCCCCTTTGGTAATAATAAATTATAAGATTTTATACTTCTCAGAAATGGGGGAGCTGAAAGAGAGATATCATATTCAATGGAAAAGCATTCAAAACAAGATTGAAGCTTCAGCCAAGATTATTAGATGTACATCCTTGGAAAGAAATCACTTCATTTCTCTAATGTTGACCTGACAAATAAGACAAACCCCTCCACTGAACTTGCTTATAGTAAAGTTATGGAAACATCAAATGGAAGTGTTAGAAACATCTTATTTTACACGAGCCTTATACACTGCTCTATGTTAATAACAGTTTGGCTCACACATCTATTCATTGAAGTTACAATGTTCTCAATTTCTGTTACTGATCCTCCAGAGTGGGTCCCAACAAGGGTCCCCCTGCCCAGCGTCATTGGAGCCAACAGAACGAGACTGAGTTTGGTTCAGAAGCAAAGGAAAACTTTATATTTTGATCAGAGAATGGAGAGGTGAGAGCATGCGCTCCCCCGCGGGCTGTGGGCCGGGCTGCTGTGTAGGGACCCCGGCAGCGTCAGCGGGAGGGAGAGGGCGGAGCTCTCGAGGGGCGGGTTGTCTGGAGCTCAGACTCTATGTCTTGGAGTCTGCACGGGGCCCCGCGAGCTGAGGTGTCGGCCCAGCCATTTTGCACTAGGAAATCGGCTCTGCAGTGCCAGGTGTGAGGCCTCTGCCTGCGGAACTTTAGGAGCAAGTGAAATTAGGCAAAGCACAAAGGAAAAAAAGGTTAGACTTTACTTTATTGCCCAGATTCTATTTTTATCTCCAGGAATTTTTCATGGGCTTTGCCGGTGACAAACCCCTCCTCTGCCTTTTGTCCCGTTCCTCATTCTTGGGGCACTGAGGGTGCAGACCCCTCTTCTGTAAATGCTTCGTGCTGAGCTGGGAGTCCTCATACCTGGCGGGGAGGGGCAGAACTTCTCCTCAGCAGCCTCCAGGTGAGGTTGATTGTCCCCAGGGCTCCTGCCTCACTGCTCGTCCGCCTGAGCACCAGCATTGGAAGTGTTATAAATTCTAACGACCTTTAAGGGTCCAGGAAAGAGATGCGCAGAGACGCTAGAGTGGCCGGTTTTACCCCGGCCCCACATTTGTTCGGCCACCTTAGGCTGATGGTTTCTGCCAGCCTAGATGCTCTGACCAGTAGTCTGCACTTTCTTCAGTTAGGCCACTGAATTAACTTAAAAACAGAACCAGGTGTCAGAGCCCTGCCTGGTCAACTCCCAGACAGTCCAAGGCCGGTGGTGATCCAGGACCATGACGGCCACTGAGTCAACGGACTTTTGAAGTAGCTAGGAGTCCAGCCAGTCTCATTGGCCGCTGTCACCGTGGTGTCTGGTGGCTTTCCTATGGTGACAGCGTGATATACGGTTCCCCCGCCAAGCTTATTAGCTCCCCTCTGGGTGCAGTAAGTCCTGCAAGCAGTAGTCTGCTCTTTTGGGGCACACTCTTGTTGTTTTCCGGAAGAGAAGCTCCAGGTCAAGTGATGCTCACACGAGTCGTCATGGGGGCCCGTTGCCCCCAGTTGTCTCTCTGGAGGTTGGAGCTTGAGGGCCTCCTCACTCGAGGTCAGTGTGCCCACGGAGCGACCCCTGCAACTTCAAGGCAAGGTGGGTGGTTAGGATCACCACGTGGGGTCCTTTTCCCTTAGCAGGCAGCTGACCTTGCGGGCTGCTGATTTACAGGTTTTTAGATACCACCAGTATCCTGGCTGGATGGGGCGGCAGGCCCAGCTCTTGGTTACCGTAGTTTCTCCTACCTGGAGGGCATTCTTGAGTTGTTCCATTTCAAGTGGTCTGAGTTTTTGCACTAATACTCCAAGGGCGATTCACCTTCTACCGGGAATGTAAAGGTCAAAGGGTTTAGCTAAACTTGGGAGGGCCAGGGCCAGGGCCTGAATTAACTGCTCATTGCATTCTTGAAAGGCCGCTTCTGGATTCTATTCAAAAGGATCATCATCTTTTCCTTTCAATGTTTCATATAGAGGCCCAGCTATTAGACTGCAGTTAGGGATCCAGATGCAGCAATCCCCGGCCTCCCCAGGAACCCTTAAGCTGTCTTCTTGTTTTAGGAAGGGTAAGGCTGCAAATGGTTTCTTCCCTTTCCTGGGATGCGCTTCATCGACCTTCTGTGAGAATGAAGCCCAGGCAGGTCACCTTAGTCTGTGATATTTGAGCCTTTTTCTTGGACACCTTCTATCCTTTATTGGCTGGGTAGTTCAGAGACCTCCTTAGTAGGGCTGGCGATCAGAATGTCGTCTGCATATTGAAGGAGGGTTCCCTTCTCCAGAGGTAGATCTTTTAGGTCTTTAGCTAAAGTTTCCCTGAAGATGGTGGGGGAATTTTTGAACCCTTGTAGTAGGACGGCCCAGCAGTATTCTTTTTGTTGTATGTTGAGTCCTGCCAGTCAAAAGCTAAAGTTTCTTGTGACTCTGGGACTAATGGAATACAGAAGAAGGCATCTTTTAAGTCTAATACAGAATAACAGGTGCAGGTGGAGAGTCAAATGACAAGCATTGTGTAGGAATTAGGAACTACTGGATATATATCCTCGGTGGCTTCATGGACTGTCCTGATGTCCTTTACCAGGTAACCAGCAGCCCACAGGGCTCTCATGGTCAGGCACCTCCCAGGATATGGAGCTCAACTGGGCTGGCACCCAGCAGCCCAGGGGGCTCTCATGGGCAGGGCCCTTCCAGGATACGGAGCTCGCCTGAGCAGGTACCCCAGCAGGGCTGGGAACACAGGAACCATGCACATAGCCTTCATTGCAGAGCACCCCCAGCTCACCTGTTGGTCAGAGCTGACCCAGAGCACCACAGAGCAGGGCTTGAACTAACAAAACAGCAGCTCCAACAGGTCTGTGACCCTGGGCTTCACTCTGTGTGGCCTCACTCCGCCTGGTCTTCCAGAGGCTTCCACTGCAGCTGGGGCACCAGGCCTATGTCTCCACCCACCACCCCTCCTCTGCTTGACTCCTGGCTTCTTCTCATTAGGAGAGGGTTTTCTTGAATTGTCTCCCACTCATGAACCAGATAAAATGATTAGAAAACAAGCCAGAGCTGCAGCCCCTTGTCTATCCTGACTCTCAGAACTTGTTCCTTCGACCTGGCCGGTGCAGCAAGGCCCATTTTCTGCAACTATGAGCCCTTGATGGGCGAGGATTGGCTGACCTGGGCAGCCTGACCCGGCGGGCCAGCCCTCCCCAGGTGTGCCTGGGTTGAGGTCAATATAAAGACCCCCTCTAGGCAGCCAGATCCCCTGCAGCTGTGCCTGACGCCATATTCTCTGTCCCATCAGCAGTCTCTGGGCTGGGCTGGTGGGAGGGAGTGAGGGGCCACGGATTTGTGGGTGGCCCAGTGTGAGTGGGGCTCTCCTGGACTTTCTGCAGGAGTTGCCAGTCTGCCACCTGCTAAAGAAGACGATGTGTGGAGCTCCCCTGGTGGCGCAGTGGTTGAGAGTCCGCCTGCCGATGCAGGGGACACGGGTTCGTGCCCCGGTACGGGAAGATCCCACATGCCACGGAGCGGCTGGGCCCGTGAGCCGTGGCCGCTAAGCCTGCGCGTCTGGAACCTGTGCTCCGCAACGGGAGATGCCACAACAGTGAGAGGTCCACGTACCAAAAAAAAAAAAAAAAAAAGAAGACGGTGTGTTACCAATATCTGCCGTTGGAATTTCTCCCCGGGCAGAGGTGAGGAAGGAAAAAAGCAGTGGGGGCCAGGACAGGAGGGTTACCTCAGGCAGGGAAATGGAAAGCTTCCAGAAGAGCGCCCAGGGCCAGTACCATCCTGGCTGGCCTGCAGGCACCAACTTGGGCCTGCGTGCTGTCGCTGGTGTGACTCCAAGCCCTTTCCTCTAGGCTTTAAAGTCTTTGCACACATTCAGGTGTTTTACCTGGGAAGGGTGGGAACAGTTTAGCAGCAGCAGGCCTGGGGCTCAGCTCACGTTTACTCAGAGACGCCTCCTCGCAGTCCCCCAGCTTTGCAATGAGGACGCTCCTGCGGGGGTGCTGCTGGCTGCATGGGAGACGATTCCCCACCTCTGACCAACTTCAAAATTGTTTACCACTGGAGCAAGTGTCCTGATAGGGTTTTAGTCTTTATAACTGGTGGGTTATTTTTTTTTTCCTTTTTTTGGTTCAAGGTGGGTTTTATTCCTTTTTTTGTATTTATAGATATAAGCATAGAAATAATTCATATAAATATGTCTATGGGAAGAGAAGAACTTTTTCTTTCTGTTTTATTTTTTTTTAATTTTCAATCTTATTTTATTTATTTTTTTATACAGCAGGTTCTTATTAGTTATCTATTTTATACATATTAGTGTATATATGTCAATCCTAGTCTCCCTATTCATCCCACCCCCCCCAGCCACTTTCCCCCCTTGGTGTCCATACGTTTATTCTCTACATCTGTGTCTCTATTTCTGCCCTGCAAACCAGTTCATCTATACCATTTTTCTAGGTTCCACATATATGTGTTAATATACGATATTTGATTTTCTCTTTCTGAATTACTTCACTCTGTATGACAGTCTTTAGATCCATACACCTGTCTACAAATGACCCAATTTTGCTCCTTTTTATGGCTGAGTAATACTCCATTGTATATATGTACCACATCTTCTTTATCCATTCGTCTGTCGATGGGCATTTAGGTTGCTTCCATGACCTGGCTAATGTGAATAGTGCTGCAATGAACATTGCGGTGAATATATCTTTTTGAATTATGGTGTTCTCTGGGTATATGCGGGATTGCTGGGTCATATGGTAATTCTATTTTTAGTTTTTAAGGAACCTCCATACTGTTCTCCATAGTGACTGTATCAATTTACATTCCCAACAACAGTGCAAGAGGGTTCCCTTTTCTACACACCCTCTCCAGCATTTACTGTTTGTAGATTTCCTTATGATGCCCATTCTAACTAGTGAGGTGATACCTCATTGTAGTTTTGATTTGCATTTCTCTAATAATTAGTGATGTTGAGCAGCTTTTCATGTGCTTCTTGGCCTCTGTATGTCTTCTTTGGAGGAATGTCTATTAAGGTCTTCTGCCCATTTTTGGATGGGGTTTTTGTTTTTTTAATGTTGAGCTGCATGAGCTGTTAATATATTTTGGAGATTGATTCATTTGCAAATATTTTTTCCCATTCTGAGGGTTGCCTTTTCATCTTGTTTATCTTTTCCTTTGCTGTGCAAAAGCTTTGAAATTTCATTAGGTCCCATTTGTTTATTTTTGTTTTTATTTCCATTACTCTAGGTGGTGGATCAAGAAAGATCTTGCTGTGATTTATGTTAAAGAGTGTTCTTCCTATGTTTTCCTCTAAGAGTTTTATAGTGTCCAGTCTTACATTTAGGTCTCTAATCAATTTTGAGTTTATTTTTGTGTGTGGTGTTAGGGAGTGTTCTAATTTCATTCTTTTCCATGTAGCTGTCCAGTTTTCCCAGCACCACTTATTGAAGAGACTGTCTTTTCTCTATTGTATATCCTTGCCTCTTTTGTCATAGATTAGCTGACCATAGGTGCATGGGTTTATCTCTGGGCTTCCTATCTTGTTCCATTGATCTGTATTTCTGTTTTTGTGCCAGTACCATATTGTCTTGATTACTGTAGCTTTGTAATATACAAAGTCAGGGAGTCTGATTCCTCCAGCTCTGCTTTTTTCCCCCAAGACTGCTTTGGTTATTTGGGGTCTTTTGTGTCTCCATACAAATTTTAAGATTTTTTGTTCTAGTTCTGTAAAAAAATGCCATTGTTAATTTGATAGGGATTACACTGAATCTATAGATTGCTTTGGGTAGTACAGTCATTTTCACAATATTTATTCTTCCAATCCAAGAACATGGTATATCTCTCCATCTGTTGGTATCATTTTTACTTTCTTTCATCAGTGTGTTATAGTTTTCTGCATACAGGTCTTTTGTCTCCATAGGTAGGTTATTCTAAGGTATTTTATTCTTTTTGTTGCAATGGTAAATGGGAGTGTTTCCTTAATTTCTCTTTCAGATTTTTCATCATTAGTGTATAGGAATGCAGTAGATTTCTGTGCATTAATTTTGTATCCTGCAACTTTACCAAATTCATTGGTTAGTTCTAATAGTTTTCTAGTAGCATCTTTAGGATTCTCTATGTATGGTATCATGTCATCTGCAAACAGTGACAGTTTTACTTCTTCTTTTCCAATTATTATTCCTTTTATTTCTTTTTCTTCTCTGATTGCCACGTCTAGGACTTCCAAAACTATGTTGAATAATAGTGGGGAGAGTGGACATCCTTGTCTTGTTTCTGATCTTAGAGGAAATGCTTTCAGTTTCTCACCATTGAGAATGATGTTTGCTGTGTGTTTGTCATATATGGCTTTTATTATGTTGAGGTAGGTTCCCTCTATGCCCACTTCCTGGAGAGTTTTTATCATAAATGGGTGTTGAATTTTGTCAAAAGCTTTTTCTGCATCTATTGAGATGATCATCTGGTTTTTCTTCTTCAATTTTTTAATATGGTGTATCACACTGAATGATTAGTGTATATTGAAGAATCCTTGCATACCTGGGATGAATCCTACTTGATCATGGTGTATGATCCTCTTAATGTGTTGTTGGATTCTATTTGCTGGTATTTTGTTGAGGATTTTTGCATCTATATTCATCAGTGATATTGGTCTGTAATTTTCTGTTTTTTTAGTATCTTTGTCTGGTTTTGGTATCAGGGTGATGGTGGCCTCATAGAATGAGTTTGGGAGTCTTCCTTCTTCTGCAATTTTTTGGAATAGTTGGAGAAAGATGGGTCTTAGCTCTTCTCTAAATGCTTGATAGAATTCACCTATGAAGCCATCTGGTCCAGGTCTTTTGTTTGTTGGAATATTTTTAATCACAGTTTCAATTTCATTACTTGTGATTGGTCTCTTCATATTTTCTATTTCTTCATGGTTCAGTCTTGGAAGGTTATACCTTTCTAGGAATTTGTTCATTTCTTCCAGGTTGTCCATCTGATTGGCATAGCTTGAAGTAGTCTCTTAGGATGCTTTGTATTTCTGCGGTGTCTGTTGTAACTTCTCCTTTTTCATTTTTAACTTTATTGATTTGAGTCCTCTCCCTCTTTTTTCCTGATGAGTCTGGCTAATGGTTTATCAATTTTGTGTATCTTCTCAAAGAAGCAGCTTTTAGTTTTATTGACCTTTGCTATTGTTTTCTTTGTTTCTATTTCATTTATTTCTGCTCTGATTTTTATGATTTCTTTCCTTCTGCTAACTTTGGGTTCTTTTTTTTTTTTGTTCTTTTTTTTCTAGTTCCCTTAGGTGTAAGGTTAGATTGTTTATTTGAGATTTTTATTGTTTCTTGAGGTAGGCTTATAGAGCTATAAATTTCCCTCTTAGAACTGCTTTGGCTGCATCCCATAGGTTTTGGATCATCGTGTTTTCATTGTCATTTGTCTCTAGGTAGTTTTTGATTTCCACTTTGGTTTCTTCAGTGATCTCTTGGTTATTTAGTAACATATTGTTTAGCCTCCATGTGTTTGTGTTTTTTACATTTTTTCCCCTGTAATTCATTCCTAATCTCATAGCATTGTGGTAAAAAAAGATGCTTGATATGATTTCAATTTTCTTAAATTTACTGAGGCTTGATTTGTTAGCCAAGATGTGATCTATCCTGGAGAATGTTCCATGCGCAAGCATTTGAGAAGAAATGTAATCTGCTGTTTTAGGATGGAATGTCCTATAACTATCAATTAACTCTATCTGGTCTGTTGTGTCTTTTAAAACTTCTGTTTCCTTATTTATTTTCACTTTGGATGATCTGTCCACTGGTGTAAGTGAGGTGTTAAATTCCCCCTCTATTATTGTGTTACTGTCGATTTCTTCTTTTATAGCTGTTAGCGGTTGCCTTATGTATTGAGGTGCTCCTATGTTGGGTGCATATATATTTATTTATATTCGTTTATTTATTTATTTTATTTTATTTTTTAAATTTTTATTTATTTTTAAATTTATTTTATTTATTTTTATTCTTTATTCTTTTTTATTTATTTATATATTTATATTCTTGGATTGATCCCTTCACCATTATTTAGTGTCCTTCCTTGTCTCTTGTAACATTCTTTATTTTAAAGTCTATTTTATCTGATATGAGTATTGCTACACAGCTTTCTTTTGGTTTCCATTTGCATGGAATATCTTTTTCCATCCCCTCACTTTCAGTCTGTATGTGTCCCTACATCTGAAGTGGCTCTCTTGTAGACCACATATATATGGGTCTTGTTTTTGTATCCATTCAGCAAGCCTGTGTCTTTTGGTTGGAGCATGTAATCCATTCACGTTTAAGGTAATATCGATATGTATGTTCCTATTACCATTTTCTTAATTGTTATGGGTTTGTTTTTTCAGGTCCTTTTCCTCTCTTGTGTTTCCCACTTAGAGAAGTTCTTTTAGCATTTGTTGTAGAGCTGGTTTGGTGGTGCTGAACTCTCTTAGCTTTTGCTTGTCTGTAAAGCTTTTGATTTCTCTGTCGGATCTGAATGAGATCCTTGCCAGGTAGAGTACTCTTGGTGTAGTTTCTTCCCTTTCATCACTTTAAATATATCATGCCACTCCCTTCTGGCTTGTAGAGTTTCTGCTGGGAAATCAGCTGTTCCCTTGTCTTTTATTTGTCATTTTTCCCTTGTTGCTTTCAGTAATTTTTCATTGTCTTTAAATTTTGTCCATTTGATTATTATGTGTCTCGGCATGTTTCTCCTTTGGCTTATCCTGCCTGGGACTCTCTGCACTTCCTGTAGTTTGGTGGCTGTTTCCTTTCCCATCTTAGGGAAGTTTTCAAAAATAATCTCTTCAAATATTTTCTCAGGTCCTTTCTCTTCTCTTTCTGGGAACTCTATAATGCGAATGTTGTTGCGTTTAATGTAGCCCCAGAGGTCTCTTAGGCTGTCTTCATTTCTTTTCATTCTGTTTTCTTTTTTCTGTTCTGTGGGAGCGAATTCCACCATTCTGTCTCCAGGTCACTTATCTGTTCTTCTGCCTCAGTTATTCTGCTATTGATTCCATCTAGTGTATTTTTCATTTCAGTTATTGTATTGTTCATGTCCGTTTGTTTGTTCTTTAATTCTTCTAGGCGTTTCTTTTTTAATTCTTCAAGGTATTTGTTAAACATTTCTTGCATCTTCTTAATTTTTGTCCTCATTTTTTTTCCAAGGCCCTGGATCATTTTCACTATCATTGTTCTGAATTCTGAAAGGTTTCCCTCTTTTGAATTTTTTGGTCTATTTTCGACCCCAGGATTTTTTTTAAGGGCAGGTGTCGTTTACAGGCCTGCAAATATTGTTAATATTAAGCGACCATTAGCACTGGGTTTAAAGCTGCTATTGTGAGAAACGGCCACAAGGTGGCAGCCTTTCTCCATTCCCAAATCTGGTTACTAGGGCAGTAGACCTTTCCTGGAAGTTGTGTTTCTAGGTTGTAAATTAGAATGGAATGTGCCAGGGAAAACCTCCATAAGTTTATGTCTCAGTACTTCTTGTTCGTTGTTTTAATTTATTTTTACTAATCAGGGTAATTATTAGAATATTATTTGTACTAAGTGTACACAATCTGTTTCATTTGTACATTATATATATATATATATATATATATTCATGGACAGATCCTCTTCTCATGTAAATTAATACACAGTGATCTGTACCCCTGCATTGGTATATGGTCGGTCTTTTTGTTATATGTATTTAATATGTATTGGTATAGGTTTGGTAACCCTAATCTTAATTTATGCATTACTCCCACCTTTCATTTTAGATAACCAGAGTTTGTTTTCTGAGTCTGTGTCTTCTCTGTGGAAATAAGTTCATTTGTGTCAGTTGTTAGATAACACCTAGAAGTGATATCATAAGCTATTTGTCTTTTGCTTTCCGACTTACCTCATGTTCTGTGATTACCTCTAGGATGATCTATGGTGCTGCAAAGAACATTGTTTCATTGTTTTCCACAGCTAATATTCCATTGTGTACATAGACCACTTCTTCTTTGCCCATTCATCTGTTGATGGACATTTTGGTTGCTTCCATGTCTTGGCTTTTGTGAATATTGCTGCAGTGCACCTTTGCCAGCCTCTGTCTTCTTGACTCTGGTCTTCTTAGGTGAAAGGCCAGCGGTGGACCTGCTGGATTGAATGGTACCTCAATTTTTACTTTGAAACGCAGTTATTTTCTGTTCTCATTATTGGCTCTTACCACTTTACATCTCACCAGCAGCTAGAGTTCTCTAAAACCTCTTCAGCATTTATTGTTTGTAGACTTTTTGCTGGTGGTCATTCACCTGGTGTGTGTTGAAACCTTTTCGTAGATTAGATTTGCATGAGTCTAATAATTCCTGATGTTGACCTTTTATCCATTTTCCTTTTTATTTTTTTAATCAGTGTGTAAAACTTATCTCTCATACGATCTTCTTGAAAAATTTCCTCTCTTTTGAGTTTTTTTCACTACTCCCTACCTCAGAACATTTTTTTGAGGGCAGGTGTCCTTTACAGCCCTGAGTCCTTGTGAATATTAAGTGACCATTAGCTGTGGTTTAAAGCCGATCTTGTGGGAAACGGCCACAAGGTGGCAAAATTTCTACATTTACAACTCAGGGGAGTTGGGCAACAGAGTCTTCCTGGAAATCGTGTTAGCAGGCTGTGAATTAGAGTGGAATGTACGAAGGCAAACCCCCGACAGCTTATATCTCCTTACTTCTTGTTTGTTTTTTCAATTTAATTTTTATTTTTTATCAGAGCAAATTCGATAAAAATGTTGTGTATGTTCTAGGTGTACAGAATCTGTTTCATTATATCTATGTATCTATCTATTCATCTTTGGATCCTTTCCCATGGATGTTATTACAGAGTGTTGAGTGTACCTCTCTTGGTATTCCATACGTCTTTGGTGATTATATGTTTCATATGTATTAGTATAGGTCTGTCAC